>NC_089825.1:6323907-6536407 GCF_035046505.1 Tiliqua scincoides
TATTAAAATCTAGACAAAAATCCAATTAAGAGGTTTAGGCTACATTCTTACACATAGTCTCCAGGAAGATTAACTCATTTGGATGTGCTTCCAGATAAACATGTAGGATCCGTATGCTGGGAGATAGATTTAGGAGATAGATTTTCCAAATAGAGAATACATGGAGTGAAATTCCTCAGCAGAGGTTGCTATGAAATAACGCTTTTGTTTAATTATTGAGAGTTGGGTATGGCAAACACTGGATCCCGAGGGGCAGAGAACAGCTGTTGGCTCTAACAGAAAGTCATTCATGTTCCATTCTTGGAACTCTGAAATTCTATCAACAATAACTGTAAAATGACTCTAGTGTAGCTCAGAGTTTTCAACTAGCATTCATATTTAGAAGAGCTATTTTTAGACAACTTTGGTTTGTCAAACCCTGGCTTTGAAGAGTTCTACACTTCAGTTACACAGGGAGACATCTGCAAATAAATAAGCAAAGGAATCACTCTTTAAAAAAAAATTGCATAAACATTTTGTACATCCAGCCACCAACCCACCCCTCCAGAGTTTATTCTTTCATCATCGATTTATTCAGAAGAGGTTTGATCACTGTTCAGTGACACAAGCAACAGAAAGGGCAAATTATTGCATCTACAGTGCAATCCAAGGCACAGCTACTCAGCTGTTCATCCCACTGTGTTCAATAGGGCTTACTCTCAGGAAAGCATGTTCAGGATTGCAGCCTTGCCTTTTACAGAAGTTAAAGGCATGTGCATGTGCAGGATTGCAGCCTTGCCTTTTACAGAAGTTAACCTGCAGAAATTATTAAACCATATGATTGCATATGATTGCATATGATCACCCATATGATTTGCATAATTGACTCTGGATTCTTTGCTCTCTGCTAAATGAAAGTAGTTTTTGTTTTATTCAGCAAGTATTTAGTGTAGTGACACTTTCATACTTCTACATTCCATACTTCTACATTCCATAGCAGAAAATTATGCATCTTAAAAAAAAAAAAAAAAGATAAAACAGTGTATTGAAACAGTCAGCTAATTCTCAGCATCCAAATGGAAGTGCTAACAAGGTCCTATATTACTCACTAAAGAGACTCAGGATTTAATGAACCTTCACAAAAAAAATAGGGAACCCTGTTTCAGGGGTGAGAGCTGGTTTCAAACATGAAATTCAGAATTGTATTCTTGAGTATTCATATTTAAATTCATTCTAATATCTTGGCATTCATAGGAGAGACTGTCTTGCAGCAAACACAAACGGAAGGCCACACAGGTAAGTTTATTTTTTTTTCCACATTTTAATGCCACGCTTTGCTTCAAGGAGCTCAGGATAGGGTACACCATTCCTCCCCTCCTCCTGTCCTCACAATAACCCTGTGAGATAGGCGAGGCTGAGAGATAGTGACTGCCCCAAGGTCACCCAGGAAGCTTCAGGGCTAAATGGGGATCTGAACCTGGATCTTCCAGCTCAAGTTTTCAACTTCAAAACAACTACAATAGAGGTCTCACATTGGCCAATGATCCTATTCATTTTACGAGCAACTATAGCCACCAAATGCTTGAAGTCTTAGCTGCTTTGGAAACATGCTGAGTGAAGTTTCAAGTCAGACCTCCAGGAAAGGGAACCCCCCCCCCAACAGCTACCAAATATGCCTGGTTATGCCCCCAATACAGACACAAAAGCTAGGAAGAAAAGTTGGAGGGAAAACTTCTACTATTACCTTGCCTGCCCTTTCTGAGCGAGGCCCTGCCCTCATATATAGAGTACTGCTCCTAAACAAGTTAAAAATTCCTCAAACCTGCTTTGTTTCTTTTTCGGGGGGGGGGGGGTGCCTCCTGAGGGCCATTGCAAGGACAGACTTTTGCAACACCCAAATTAGATTAGAACAACCTTGCAAAGAATTCTACAATGTTACCAGGTCATATGTACATAACCTAGAATGCAGACCTATACAGGAACTCTTAATTTATGAGG
Source organism: Tiliqua scincoides (assembly GCF_035046505.1). Taxonomy (NCBI): domain Eukaryota; kingdom Metazoa; phylum Chordata; class Lepidosauria; order Squamata; family Scincidae; genus Tiliqua; species Tiliqua scincoides. The sequence goes on from NC_089825.1 coordinate 6,325,885, forward strand.
GATTTCATTTCTGGAAATGTACATATACAGTATATTGAAAATGCATTAATTAAAAACATCTTTCCCATAGAAAACAATGGCATTGCCTTGGGTTCAGGGAAAAATCATTTAACACTCTAGGATGGTGATGACTTCTGCTATGGTTATTTTGAAAATTGCCAGAGTAAATTAGACTTCCGGTCTTAATTTACAAATCACACTCTTTCAAAAATGTGCCAGTTAAGAGTTTAAATTAGAAGTCCCCAGTACTTGGAAACATAAAACAGTTTGAGGAGCATAGGATCAGGCACAAGTCCATTCCTGCAGGAAGGAATTGAGCTATTCCAGCACCATCACTACACTCAATGTGGCAGAAGTGTGTGTGTGTGTGTGTGTGTGTGTGTGTGTGACATGGGTGGGGTAGGAAGGAAAAAGTCTTATTCGAAATCCTTTACCCCTCCATATACACACACACCTGACAATGGCATAAGACTGGTACAAGGCAAAATGAATGCAATTAAATCAATAACTCTGCACCCAATCACAGTACAGGTCCAGCCTATTTATACATGGATTTTTTTATACTCTGATTTGACTCAACAAGAATGGCCCCTGCAAATGAGAAGGAATGTGCTGATCCCTGAAGAAGGGGGAAAATGCACCCTTTTAAAATCAGTTTAAAAAACTGAACAGTCCTTTAACAACAGCCTTTAATTAACAGCCTTAATGAGAGAGAGAGAGAGAGAGAGAGAGAGAGAGAGAGAGAGAGAGAGAGAAGCTGGCTGACAATCCATCAATCCTACTCTCTCCAGCGGCCCCTCCCTTCCCCCTAAGCACTTCTGAAAGAAGTGTGACACCTGAAAGAAAGGTGATCACTTTGCATTGGTGAAGGGAGGGACTGAAGGAAGCACCTTTCTAAACCCTTGGAGGAGGACTGATTGATGGATTGTCTTCTTAATGACTCTTACCTTACAACACAAAGGTCAGCAAAGCTGTTTTTAAATCACTAGAGCAAAGAAACTTTGTTTTTTTAAATTGATTTGCTATAGTGCAGTTTTTTGCCATCCACTTGAGTGCCTGGAATGGAACCCATGCAAATAATGAGCCTCAACCTGAGCCTTCTCAGAATTCTTATCACAGGGATTCTGCCCCAGGAGGACTCAAATACAAACACTAGATCAGAACTTATAGTCTAACTCCCCCAGCAGAAGAGGAAAGAACAGGTAAGCAAGGAAACCCCATAGTTCAAAGCATGAATGCTGCAGGGTCTCTCACATCGCCTTGCTCCTTCACTACAGTACCGTCAGTCAGCTATAGACTGAGTTTGTTAACGTTCTTTCCTTTCCCAACAGTTCACATCAACATTGCCCACATGCTCTCTGTTGCTGAATGCTAGACAGCCCTTCCCCTCCCCCCCAACTACAGCTACTGCTAGCAAAACATTTATGAGCCCTTTTGCTTTTCAGGATTGCTGCCTGGCCACATGAAACGGAATAGACACTACACAAAATTCTGCAGCAAGTTTGGAGAGAATGCAATGCTTCTGGCACCGTACTCTCTTCCCCAACAAGAAGCAGAGTGCCAGAAGTTACACAAGGGCAGGCTCCACTGCATGGGCACCCTCTGGCAACACTACAACCACACTGTTCCTTGCTCCTAAACACCAACCATGCAAGCAGATCCACTCACCATGTGTCATGGCTCTTATTTCTTGCTATCCTCTCTGCACCTCTTTTCTTTCCACCTTCAGCTCTCTTAACAGGAGAAAAAAGCAGGAGCATCCAGGACCCTGCAGACCACAAGTTCAGGCCACAGCATGACTAGCAACAATCACTGGGAGATTCCAGCCACCTCTTTGTAGGGTTGCTAACCTACTATTCCAAGATCAGTCTTTTTTGTAAATTCTAGTCAATTCTATACACACTTTCCTGGAAGCAAGCACCACTGAATATAAAAGAACTTACTTCCAAGTAGACACACCCAACTGCAATGTAGTGCAGTTAGACCCCCCCCCCCCAACACCTGCTTTTCTGCTGCCTGTCATGCAACTTGCAAAGGCACATAAGCCTTGCTTGAACAGAATGGGATATTAGCATCTCCACTCATCTGTCTTTCTGATGCTGTTGCATCTCTGATGCTGTTCAATAAAAGTTTTAACTTTGTTAGTTACCAGTATTTTATTGCTACTAAATATTAAAAGCTGCTCTATAGGAGGGAGAGTTTCCTTCCCCAACCATAATGTTGCTTGCCTCAGGAGGACATTCTACAATGTATAACCAGCAGCATGTGCAGATGAGACAAATGTGCATGGGATACATGTGACTTGATGGGGGCAGATGACCCAAAAGGCAACCTCTGCAATGTGAGAACCAAGTGAGTGGCACATGTAGTACTTCCTTTAATTGGTTCATAGGCTATAATCTCTCATGTGTGCCTGTTTTTGGTTTTTTCCAAGCACCTTTTAGGGGGGAGATCACATCTGAAGTTCAAAGCTACAACCTTCTGTTCTGTACTGTGTTCCACAGGGCTCTACTACATAAAACTGGGTCATGAGAAGGGCACAACAGCAAATAAATGCCCCATTCTGTGTTATTTGCCTCCTGCTGCAACTGCAAGCTTAGAGTACCGTTGTTGTTGGCAACCTTCAGTCTCGAAAGACTATGGTATCGCGCTCTGAATGGTGGTTCTGGAACAGCATCTAGTGTGGCTGAAAAGGCCGATTCGGGAGTGACAATCCCTTCCACACTGGGAGCAAGTGCAGTCTGTCCCTGGTCTGTCTCCCTGGCTATGGGCCTTCCTTCTTTGCCTCTTTGCCTCAGTCTGTTGGCCAAGTGTCTCTTCAAACTGGGAAAGGCCATGCTGCACAGGCTGCCTCCAAGCGGGCCACTCAAAGGCCAGGGTTTTCCACTTGTTGAGGTCCACTCCTAAGGCCTTCAGATCCCTCTTGCAGATGTCCTTGTATCGCAGCTGTGGTCTACCTGTACCAACTAGAGAAGATAGTGCAAAGCACGAAGTTTTGCAGGAAGCCTCACCATAGCATTCAAGTGACCCTTCAGAGTCATTCTGGGTGGGGGAATAAAATACAGGCACATGCTGGCTCTGAAAGGGAGGGGTTGCTTGCACTCTGTTTGCACAAAACTTAGTGCAAGGGACCACTTAGTGCACAAACCTTACTGCATTGCACCCCCTTTAGCTATGCCACTGCCTGCACCCCAACACACAGGAATGCCATATTGTGGCACTGTTGTACGAGCTACTGTGTTGCAGGTAGCAAAAGGCAGGAAATGGGGCTGGACTCCATGCTCAGCAGCTTGGTCTTCTGCACAAATAACTGCCAGAGCAAGCAGCCAACTCAAACATTGCAACATCAGGGAACAGACTCCCACAAGATTACAGCTCCTTTTCATTTTATTCACCACAAATAGCCAGGTGAACAGTTATTCAAAAGCCTGGATTATATTAAAATATAATATATTAAAATAAAAAATAAATGCTCAATTCACACACCATGGAAATGGTCCAGTGATTACTAGTGTTCTCCGTCACATTTGTGATACACAGTAGAGCCACTTATTCATCACAGGGAAACCCATCTTATGTTTTCCCATGAGTAGCACAGCTGCCACTGCTTCTACAATTGCCTCCATACTACTCTGGGCACTATACATCTCCCATTCATGTGGTAAGGGTTAATGGCTTGGCTGCACACCAGTCTAGCAATAGACCCTTTAGTATTTTATTTAACTTCTTTTGTATTTTTCTCCCAAGCATTCATTAAACACATATGATTCAAGCAAAAGATGCAAAACTTTTCTCATCTGATTGAGCACCTTCCAAGACTACAGGAGCCAGAGATGTAGTCTAGCTCTACATTAGAGCTAGACTAGTGTACTTCTACTGTACCTAGAGATAACTGAGATGATCTGCACAAATATCTGGTTCAGATCTCACTTTTGCCAATCTCTAGATGCCCTCAGCAACATATTCTCCCTCAGCCTCTTTCTCAAAGAGTTGCTGAGAATATTCCACAAACAACTTTATACATTTGTACCCAGCTCTTCAATCAAGACTGGTTCCCAAAGCAGCTAACAATTTAAATGTACACAAAAGTATTAATTACAGTGGTGATATGTGTGGCAAGATCCTCTCATCCCTGATAGTGGATGATGGTCTAAGTTCCAGACTTTACTGAAGGAACTTAAAACGAAAACAGGGGTACTATGTTTGTATCCTTTCCCCCACTGCAATTTTGCTACTATTTTATCATTTTGTTCTCTTTGATATACTACATTTTATCTAGTCCAGCGGTCTTCAAACCACAGCCCGCTGCACTCCATGATTACCCTTCTGGGTGCGGTGAGGCAGTGGCGAAGGCTTACCATTCCATGCCACAGCTACTGTTTGTCATGCCCAATCTTCACACAGATTCACACCAGGCAGCCGCTTCTGCCCAGAAATCAGAGTGCAGAGCCTTCTGGGGCAACAGGCAGTAGAAGCAGTTGCATGGTGCAAGCATGTGTGAAGATCAGGCCTGACAAACCGTGGCTGTGGTGTGGAACAGTAAGACTTCACCACAGCTGTGCTGTGCCCAGAAGGATAGTCATGGAGTGCTGGATCTGGCCCATGGGCTGTGGTTTGGAGGCTACTGATTTTGTTCATCTTCTTGCAAACATCTTGGGTCCCAGTTTCATGGTGGACGGGGTTAGGAATAAATGCCTGAAAGAAACAAAACAACCCACAGAAATAGCCCCACTGGAGACCTGCTGGGATTTTTGTTCTGGCATAGCCAATGATCTTGTCCAGGCTCTAATCTCCCCCCTCTAGAGCACCGATTTTCAGCTACTGTGCCAAAGCACACTGGTGTGCCACACATGGTCTACAGATGTGCCACAGGAGTTTGGGGGGAAGTCACTTACTAGTAGGGCCACTAGAAGATGTGAGCCGCCTCGCCGGCAGTGCGGTGTGTCTTGTCAATTGTCAAAAAACTAACGGTGTGCCCAGACCACTTTAGCACTTCGACAGTGTGCCATGACATGAAAAATGTTGAAATTCCTGCTGTAGATGAAACACCACATCCACACTACCCCGAACACTGTAAAACACTTTACAAGCCTGATAAATCCTTGTCTCATTCTCGTTCCCTCCCCATGAGGAGTAAGAATCATGACCAGGCTGCAGCTGAATCAAGTGTTTGTTTTCATTTTCAGGTTGCCTTGTATCAAAATTGATTGGCATGGGAAGACTATTATTATATTTGTCTTATCATAATACAAAGATCATGTCACACATTGTTTGACAATTGTGGAAACCATTTAGAAATCCACCCATACAGAAAGTGGAAAGGTGAGATACAAATGCCAATAATAAATAATGATTTACCATACCTAACTAGTTGGTTGGTTTATTTTAAGAGCCCCAGCAGGCATGAATTGCCTAAAGCACAATTCCATCACATTCATTCAGAAGAACTACGAAGTATGTTAAATAAAATGACTGCAGCAAGATTTTTGCAGAAGCAAAATTTAAATGCCGTTAATGACTCAGACCATATACAAAACTCCTGATTGGGATTTTGTGCAGCAAAAAGGAAAATGTCAAGAAGAAAAAAGAGAGGAAACAATTAAGATGTTATAGGAGATTGTGCTTATTACCTGCCAACCACAAGATCATTTTGGGAAGTATCAAGAATTGCTGTGTGCTGTCAAACAGATGTGCAAGCAACAAAAACTACTGGTGTAAGGATTTGAGAACATGTGTTGTCTCCGCTGCAAGAACTCATTGTTTTAAAAAAAAGACATTCCTGTTCCTACCATCCATCCCATCCCACCCCCCACCCTCCAAAAGGCAGGTTTCTGACATACACTGCTAAGTGTGAAGCAAAGCCAAGACGGGCCACACTCAGATTTTATTAAAGCAAAAGGCTATCCATTTTCTGAAGTAAGATCCCACAATATATTTATTTGGGGGGAGACTGTGAACTCAGAACACATGGCAACAACTGGATTCTTAACCCACTTGGCTTCTCTGTGCAGTATAGTACTTGTAAAGAAAATAAGCATGTTGTTTTCATCTTATATTGTTCCACAGTAAAGGGATTGGTAAGTTGTCTTGATAAGGCTGGAACATTACAGTATTTGAAATTTTCGGGAAACTACTGTGGAATTTAAAGAAGCAGTTTTTACTGGAGACCACCTGATCTGCCCTACGGCTATGCCAGTATATCTCCAAGTATTTAACAGTCTAATAAACCTAAAGGCAGTGGCGCTGCGGCACCAAAGCAGCTACCACTGCATCCTGCAGCACAAGGGCAGCTGCCAAAGGTCTCCTTGGGGAAAGCCCTAAGCTCCATAATGGGGCTTCTCAAGTCTGTGCTGGCTATTTTGCCAGCACAGACTTGAGAGACTCCAAATCAGGTTGGAAGGCCGGTCCGCTGGTCCTGTCCCCTCCCTCACTGGCTGTTCCCCTTGACCTGTCCTCACCCTGCCTTGAAATGCCTCTCCCCCCCCCCAGTGGTGTCCATCCAGCAAGGGTGCTGACTCAGTGCAGGGTGTTCTGGTGGGCCTTATGGCACGTTTGCAAAACCAAGTGCCAGCACCAGAGGTCAGCTGGCCCAGCTCAGGATAGGGTTTTTAAGAGATAAGAAGCTCCAATATTTGCAAAAACTAGAGGTAACGGGAGAATTTTTCCATCTCCCCATTTTAAAAATTATTCTGCTACTTAAAGCCCTCTTCATACAATACATTTTAAGGCGTACACCTCATTTTAAGTTGTATACCTCATTCATCTGCATTACAATCAACATTCTGAAGATTATCTAAGACATTATCAGGGAAAAGAGAAATTCTAACTCCCCTTTCCCAGCTACATAATTATCTCTCTCTCTCTCTCTCTCTCTCTCTCTCTCTCTCTCTCTCTCTCACTCACTCAATCCCAGGTACAGCAATATTGTGCTCACCAAAATGATCACACCTAAAACTCTAGAAGTGTGAATGTGACAAACTGATGTTTGATAACATACATGTCATAGGTGTAACTTGTCAGGGAGCCAAGATTGGCTGACATCTCCAGTTCAGGGCACATGCAGAGACAAACTCAGATTTGTTGCTGTATATTAAGTTTGTTATTAATAATAATCCTATGAATGGCTCCTGGCTACTGAAAAAAAAGGGAAGCTCTTTCACTTTGACAGTCTGCACATTCCCCCAGAATCCACTTGCCAGAATTACCATGTCATTGGTGTCTCTCTTTCTGCCAGGGGAAGCAAGGTAAAACAAAACAAGGGTAGCCAAGGGCACAGACCTACCAGCAGAAACAGCATCAGCAGGAGGTGAAGCAGATCACCCAAAAGAGAACATCCTGCTCTCTCCCACTAATGCTTTTAAACCCTCAAAGGATCCCCATCTGTCCTAGGAAGCTGCTGTTATCCTGATCTTACAAATTTGATGCAACCACACCAGGACTGATCCTTGTCATCTTTTAAACTGACTAGGGCTGCAATCCTAACCACACTTTCCTGAGAGTAAGTCCCACTGAACAAAATAGGACTTACTTCTGAGTAGACCCGGTTAGGATTGTGCCCTAGGACAGTCACAATCTTTATCATATCTTGAAATTGTGTCTCTGTCATGCCATGAATGTGCAGATACTCAGTTAATGCCAAAGTAATTCCACCCACCATTGCTACAAAATCTTCTCCACTTGATGCTTCCGTTTCTTTTATCCTGCTCCAGATCTTGCTACAAGGGCCAACAGTGTGATCCCAGCATTATACTGTTTGGGTCTTGGTATTTCGAACCACAGCAGAGTCCGCTTTTCTTATGGGTTGTAGCCTATTGAATTTTTTCTTTGACATATTAGCTCAACAACAGCTCCAGTGCTCCTCTTAGAGGAAGAATTGCTGTTTCTTTAAAGATTTTTCTCATAGGTCACATTTGGTGAGGACCCTGTTATGCTCCCTGTATCCTTATCTGAAATTTCATTGCACTGTCCAAAGTATCTGGGTGTTGAAGTGTTCAAAGCTTCTGAACACTGCCTAACAATTACTCCTACTTTATCCATCTGGGTCATTCATACAACTACTCCATTAGGTAGGCCAATGCTATTCTCTCCATTTTAGAGAGAGAATTGCCTTATCTTCAGCAGTTGTGGTTTGCCCAAGGTCACCTAAATGAATTCATGTCCAAGCAGGCATTTAAACTTTTGGGTTAAAGCCATGGCAAAGTTAGAGGGGATACAAAGCAATAAGACTTGCAGGGAAACTCACCGCAGCATGCAAGAGGCCCTTCCCCTTCAGAGCCATTCCAGGCAACTGGAGCAAAATGGAGGCATGCACTTGTTTTGCTCCCACCACCTGGAATGGCTCCAAAGGAAAGGGGGATGGGCCACTTGCATGCTGCCATGAGGCTCCCCACAAGACTTAGTGCTTTGCATCCCCTTCTAGTGACACCACTGGGTTGAAGTTCATGCTCTTAAATAATTACACTACAATAATACGCATGAATGCATTCCTTTATGCATACATATTGCACAGAGTAATCAGTCTACCTATACTTCAAAGCTCAGAATGTCTTACTTTCATTGAGGATGCAGTTTTAGGCTTGTTGACAGTTTAAGACAATGATTACCTTTACTTTTGGATATCAAAATCAAAGGACCTGTGGGGGAAAAAAACCAACACAGGTAAAGAGTCCCCCCCACACACACAAAAGAGAAGCAGAAAGATGGACATAGCAAATGCTTTGCATATTTGGTTTTGAATGCCCAGAGGTGGCAACCTGTTCTGACATAAACACCATGACATCTTTGCAACTTTAATACTGTCGTATTTAGTTCCCTTATTTGAGAAGGGCCTTGACATTGTCCACGTGGTGCTTTGCTGTCCTAACTATCAAAAAGATATCAGTAGCAAGCAGTGCTAAAGGAAAGAAGCAAAGCTGGAGATCCTATCAGCAGAAGCTCTGCACAACCTGGGAAGAAGATGCAATTCTACCATCACCAGTTTTATTTCGAAGAACTACATTTAATGTATAAGCAAGAGGGGGGAGGGGAGAAAGCTTGTACCATTTTAAAACACAGCATTAAAAAAGAGCTGGATCAATGAAAAGATAGCAAGGAAATAATGTTAAGTTTTCAACAAATTCCAGGAAAGGTATGGACATTCATTGATGTCCTTCACACAGCAGGTCCCAGGTTCAATCCCTGGTATTTCCTGTTTAAAGGATCTCAGGCAACAAGGCTAGGAATGACCCTGGTGAGCTATTGTCAATAAAAGCAGACCAGACATTGGGTCCAATTCAGCAGTAGGTATTTCATGCGGCAATCTCTAGTCTAGCATGTCAGGACTCACCCATGCTAAAGGGAGCCTGCCACCACTGTTGAGCCAATAGAAAATATTACTTTGCATTATTATTTGACTTGGAACAAAGCTGTCAAAAAATGAATTTGGTTCTAGAAATAAACAAAACAGGTATGGATCATGGATTCAAGGAGATGTAGTATACAGATGAGAATGGCACTTGGCTGGATCATGTGCTACTTTCTGAACACAATATGGAAGGGAAGAGCATCAAGCTAATGCACACATTTGCAAGTCAAAATCTGGAAGTAAGGAAAAACCAGATTGTAACTCTACAGAATACTGCAATCATCTGCACCAGGGATTCCAGGGGAAGAGAACAGATTTGAGGAGATCCTGGGAGAGGAACATGTGAGCAAGTGCAAGCTAAATGTTTGCTTCCTCCCACCCTGGCGTCACACATTTGACCAGGCCCACTGCTTGTACAAACCAAAAAAATACTGCATCACAATTGTCCCAATCCTTAAGTTTATTAAAGTAATTCACCATTCCAACTTTCTAATCCAAATGGAACAAGACTTCAACCACAGTGACCCTTTAACTCTTGCTGCATAAGAGCAGTTATAAACCATAATCCTATGCAATAACAAATCTGACAGAGCATTTTCTGCTGTGCAAGAACTCACTACAGTATGCTCTAAAAATTTCTTCCTCCCATTCGTTCTCAGAGAACCAACATGTACCTCTCTCTCTCTCTCTCTCTCTCTCTCTCACACACACACACACACACACACACACACACACACACACACACAAGTTAGAGCAAATTGTTACTGGCAATATCTTGATATAAACTTGCTATACACACTCCATTGTATATTGTTGTCTGAAGTGGCATATGGTTCTGGCACAGCTCAATGAGAGAGGGACATAACCCCATCATGCTACATTTCAAGTACAGTAGAATAGTTCAAGAACTATTCCAAACAGAAGAAGGGTTAATATTGTGCTTGTTCTAAAGGCCATTTCATAGAGAAGCTACAAGATCAAATAATTTGGAGGTTTAAATACAATTGATGTAAACAAGCCCAGTAAGAGCTTTGCTTTTCACAAGTTTAAGTTTTCCAGTATGTACACCATAATTAATATTTACAATATAACCTGGCTCCCACTTAAACAAGGTTTAACCTGCTTCAAACCCTAGTTTGAAACACAGGAACCATAGTTAAGGTCAGCAGAAGGAGTTGATACCAGAGAAGGGAGAGGGAGGGAATATACAATACTGGGGTCCACTCACAATTGCATAACCATGCTAAAGAGATGGTGAGTGCTGTGTTTGAAGTTTGAACCAGATTTATGTGGTGTTCAACTGTATTGGAAAGCTCTTGCATGTAAAAAATTAGGAAGTAGAGATCTAGCCTAGCCTTCTCCTCAAAGGTAGAAGGTGACTGGAATATCCACAATAGCCTCTTGAGTTGGGATGGAAAGATGCTACTTCAGAGCAATGTTATGTTTTGGAGGGTGTGGAAGCTGCCCCACTCTATGGTGTTATTTTATGTGAATTGTCTTGGAAATTCTTCTGAACTGGAAGGATATAAATCAAAGACATGAATGAACAAGCAAACAAGATTGAACCAACCCCATGTGCTGTTTTTCACTTCTTATTACCAATCCTGATTCTTTTGCACCTGTTTTATGTATAGTTACATGCACTGATCCAACACATGTTATTTGGTACATGCATCCAATACATTTTGTGCATAGACATAGTATGAGGCTAGGACAGTATGAACAATAAAATAGTGTCTCAGTCAAGACTTCTGGTGCCTGGTATGCTTAAGCAGGCATTGGAGTTGAGGGAAGATTAAATAATATTTAAAGGGACTAATTCAAGGGACTGTTTTTGAGCTATGTTTTCATATATTGTATATATTTATGAGAACAAGAGCCACAGCCATTCCACATCTGTGTCTTAACCTGCTCTACTCAAAGATCTGCCATAGGATATTTATTCAGTTCAAACTGAAAGATTATATAGGTATCTTGATTCCAGAGGGTTAGCCATGTTAGTCTGGCATCTAATGACATGGACTCTAGTCCAAGAACATTTGTGCCAAAATAAATGTTTGTTTTAATATATCAGGGACTCCTTTTTATACACACCTTGACACACTCTTCAGCCCTTGATAAAATGGGCCGTTCAAAACCTTCAGGGGCCTTAATTTCTGAATAAGCAATTGTCTGCAGTTTTTATTCTTCTGTGGCATTCCTATGCTGCTGTAACAGGCCAGCTTTCTCCCATTGGGGTGTGTGATACCAGACCTGACCCTTTGTGATGGAGCAAGATAGAGATCTAAATTCAACACAGAAATAGAGAAAATGCCCATTCAGTATTTGTGGAAAAGAAATCATAAGTAAATTGTATTTTAGGGTCCAATTGACCCACAAAATACAAAAGTGACAATATAGTTTCCACCATCACCTCCTGCTACTCACCACACTAGTAAGGGGGAAAGGAGGGTGGGAGAGAAACAGGATTTAGAATGGATCCGTGTGGCTGAAGAGACACAACATTTCCACAACAGATAACGTAAGAAGAGCCCCGCTGGATCAGGCCAAAAGCCCACCTAGTCCAGCTTCCTGCATCTCACAGTGGTCCACCAGATGCCTCATGGAGCATACAAGAGACCTGCATCCTGGTGCCCTCTCTTGCATTCTGAGTGAGAAAAAGTTCCCCACTCTTGGTTTACAGGGCAAGTGACATCCAATTCACAGAACTTACAAGCTCCTTAGTGTAGCCTCACAGAGAGATTAAGGTAACAAGAGTGAAGCATGCTTTTCCTATGCAGTAGTTAGGGAAAAGGGGGGGGGGTTAATTGCATATTTTTCTATTAATTTTTGGAATGGAACCCTAAGAATTGGTCCCTGTGCATTTCCAAACATATTTACAGTCTCAGAGAGTTTATGTCCTCTTCAGTTTCCCCAAAAGACGAGAATTATAGTGGCATCTCTCAAAAGGCAAGATTCTTAAAGCATAGGAACACTACACAGAGAACTTCCAAGCTGAATCAAAGTGAAGCATTCCATTTCCAACAGCATAACAAAGACCTCTTAATGCTACAAAGTAGAGCATGTGATGGTGCCTTACACTGGTTCACTACTGTCTACTCGAATTGGCACAGCTTTCTAGGAACACAACTTTAACTGGAGATAACAGGGATTAAACCTGGACCCTTCTGCTTGCAAAGTATGTGCTCTGCCACCAAGCTATGATCCAACCCCAGTATCTGGTAGTTCTGCTTCTAAACAAGGAGGTTCCATTCAGCTTATATAGCTAATAGCCAAATGTCATACCTACCTTCCATGAAGCTGCTCGATCCATTTAAAAGCCATCTAAATTAGCGCCCCAACATAGTTTATTATATATTCTGAATATATGGAATAATGCAAAACAGTACTCTTATGACCAAGTCACAACACCATCCTATGCGCTTTTTATGTGGAAGTCTGAGTGCCATAGGACTCATTCCCTAGTAAACATGCTCAGTATTGTAGCCTTAATATTAAGGCTTGCATAGTAACAACAACTTAATGTAAGCACTGCAACCAGTCAAGAGTCCTGATATCTAGAGTGGCATAATCTATATCTAACAATAGATTTTGTTAATAGGATTCTGAACACTAGTTCAAGAGTTTTGTGTTTTTAAAGACCAGCACCATTAACCTTGGCACAGCACTTCATTGTGTTTAATTAGCAAGCTAATGAAGCTGGTCTCATTCTTTTTTCTCAACCACAAGAGAATAAATGCAGAGCTCTGGGAAACAGAAGACTTTGCTGCTAGGAATTCAATACGCTGCAGTGTAGTGAAGGGTTAGATTTATTTAAAAAATTATTTAAAAAAAATATTTATTTATTTGGTGTTTATGTTTTGCAATACTCCACCAAGAGGTGATTTGTACAACAGAAATCATTTTCATGTGATCCATGTGTCTTTGTTTATAAGGGGGGGAAAAAAGAAAAGATGAACACAATTTCTGAACATTTGGGATACAGGAAAATTTGCAAACAAAACACTAGAAATGAGCATAATGTTTTCATCAACAAATCTTCATATACTCCAAAAATTAAAGTACACAACAGTTATTTGTTAAGTAAAGCAACAGCCTGTTTTTGTTTCACTAGAGTTAGCCAAGGTGCTACTAGAAATCATCCCCATGCATTTAATTGAAGTCAAGTTATTTTCTTAAATAGCCACCCTTTCTCATTAATGACATGGACTCTACACATACTCCACACATACAGTGTCTTTGGACCAACACAGGAGAACTACAAATACATAATTTTTCTTAACTGGGCATTTCTAGAAGGCTGCAAGGAGGACCTGTTGCAAAACAATAACTACATTAAAAAGCCAGCTGAGGCCATTCAGAAAAGCAGTGCACAGTGCTGGTTGCTTTGCAATGGGATTGTCCATCTTCAGAGAACTGTCCTCAATCAGATAATGTGTGTCTTTTATTTTAGAAATGTGAATTTAAGAAAAAGGAAAAGCATATGCATATTAGTTTTATGCAACAACCTTTGGGGGAGATTTCTAAAATACAATTTTTAATCTGACTCCAATACAAGGGGGTGTATATTCTTCCCCATTTAAGGAAAAGCAGGTAATGATTTTCTAAGTCATTTTATATTGGAATAAGCCAAATAGGCTAAAGGATAAAAAAAATAATATAATCATACAGGGGGGAAAAATTGGCTAAATACCAATACCCCTTATATAAATTCTGCTCCTGCTTCCAGCAAGTAGAGCAGTTTGTGATTATGGGCACCCTGAATTTCATGACTGGTAGTGCTGAAAGCATTACACACACAAACACACATCATTGTTATCCTAAGCCACCCAGAAATGCCTGATGGTAACGAGCAGTCCCAAGGAAATAGATCATTCAGAAACCCGTTCACACCAAGGGACAAAGATCTATGTAAATACACCATCACATAGACAAATGCTGGGCTGCTTCAATTGCTGATACGTACATTTTAAAAATATACATTTAATGGGTGTGGGTGGGTGTGTGTGTGTGTGTGTGTGTGTGTGTGTGTGTGTGAGAGAGAGAGAGAGCGCATTGTTTACAACACAGAAAGGGGAGAAAAGAGAGGAGGCAATGACAGTGAGCCACTGAACAAAGAAACACCAGCCCTCACTGCTGCTGCCACCTTCTGCTTTGCTGGATTTAACCCCTTCCAGATATTTCCAAGCACATTCCACAACAAACCCACCAAGATAGGACACACTTTTTAAGAAAGGAAAATAGTGAACTGGTGCTGGGACAGATGGAAATATGTATAATGGGAGAGAAAAGGGGGGAACCTTTCTTCACCTCTCACTGCCTGAATGTATAATTTAAATGCAACCCTGAAGAAGATAAAGAAAGGAGAGACTGGAGCTCCCTTCATCTCAGGCTACACAGCCCTGGTTGAGACAGAAAAAGAACAGCTGCAGGACCCTGTTTAAAACCAGCAGCCTTTGCAGGTCTGTGATCTTATTATACAACTCACTCTCTCACACACAGGCCAAGCCAAAAATATTCTCATGCTTGGATACAACTTGACAAGTTGCTACTATGCAGAGCCTGGAGGAGAGAGCCAAGCTCAGTTCGAGGATCCAGCCCTGTGTGTGGTGGCGTAGCTAGAGGGGGGCAAAGCACCAAGTCTTGCAGGGAGCCCCACTGTGGTGTGCAAGGGGTCCAGGAACAGTTGGAATAGCTCCAAAGGGGAAGGACCCCTTGCACACCGCGGTGAGGCTCTCTGCAAGTCTTAGGGCACAATCCTCACCAGGTCAACTCAGAAGTCAGTCCTATTTTGTTCAATGAGGCTTACTCTCAAGGAAGTGTAGCTAGGACTGCAGCCTTAGTGCTTTGCCCCCCCTCTGGCAACGCCACTGCCTGCCCAGGGTGGAGGAGGGAGGCAGTGCGTCCAGAATGCGTCCACGCGTGCCCTGCACACCCCCAGTGCCCGGGCGAGAAGCCTGTGGGGGGGCAGCCCGGGGGCCGGAGGCGAACCCGAGGCTCTGCGGCTTTAAGATGCACCCAGCCAGCTCCACGCCGTGCTCTGGGGCCGGGCACTGACGTCAGCGCCTGTTATTATTATTCCGGAGCCACGAGATTGGTGTGGCGCGGCGCGTGTGCGCAGCCTGCAGTGGCGTAGCTGGAGGGGGCGCGGCTCCCCCCAGCTACGCCACCGTGCGCAGGCTGTGCGAGCGCCTCGGCCGTGCATGCAGCTTCCGCGGAGCTGGGCAGGGGCGATCTTCCTTTGCCCCCCTGGGAAAGTCATCCACACAGGGAGGTGGAGGGGAGGCGCACAACAAAAGCAACCAGCTCCCTCCCAGCGAGGGCTCTGGCATAGGGAGAGAGAGAGGGCTCAGCCCCCCCCCTCCAGCCCCACCACAACCCCCTCCCCCTCCAAGCAGCAGAGAGGGCGGGAAGGGAAGAGCAGGTCTGCAGGGGAGCGCAGAAGAAAGCAGCATTTCCATGACAAGAGAGGGCAGGGGGAGCGCCTGCCACTGAAACTTCCAGCCCGGGGCGGGCCAACCGAGACTACAATACACATAAACCCTCCCCCGCCTCTACAGGGTGGGGGAGTGGGGCCTTTCCCCTCCCTCCAGGGGACAAAAATTAAGAAGCCAGACACTGTCCCGGCGGGCACGCATGGAAATGAAGGGGCAGCCTGAACAAAAGGCAGAAGTGCTCCACACCAGAAGCAGCAGCCGAATTGGGGGCCCGATCCTCTCCACACTTAGCTGCGAGGAAGCCCCACTGACTATAAAGGGACTGGGCCCTGGGGCTGCAATCCTAGCCACACTTAGCCGGGAGGAAGCCCTACTGAACGCAATGGGGCTTACTTCTGAGAAGCAGTGCCTAGGATTGCGCCCTGCAAAAGATGCATTCCTTTGGGGAAGAGCCACTGGGTAGCAGGGCCGCCTTTCCCAAGCCGGCTTCTTCGCGGCCAGTTGTTTCCATGCGCCTTTGTTTCCACCAGGACTACTACGAGTCGGTTTGGTGGCGCGACCAGACCAGGGCGAAAGTTTAAAAGGCTCACAAAGGGAAGAGAGCCGGCGCGATCTCTCCTCCACGCACCACACGCAGAGGAAGAGCTTCAGCCCGGGTATTTTTCAAATCGGTGTGAAAGTCTGCAAGGGGCTCCGGGCGCAACATCAGAGCCTGGGCAACCACCACCAGTTCGGAACCCTCCAGCCCCAGCTCCTGCAGGGATCCATCCCCTGGAGAGGGAAAGGGAGCGCACGGCCTTCGAACCCCCACCACAAGGGTGCAAAGTCCCCGCTTCCAAAGCGAGGGACAAAACCTATCCGCAGGAACTGCCAGCCAAGAGCACGCCGAGCGGGGAGGCTCAGGTTTCAGATCCAAAGGAAAAGCACCGCACTTGCTAAGAGGAGGAGGAGGAAGCGCCAGGCCTGGCGTGCAGTGTGTTCTCCTCCCGGGAAAGCTGGTTCCCTTCGCCCGTCTAAGAGGAGGCACTGGGGGCGAAGCAAAACCGAGCACGTTCTCCTCTCTCCGCCCATCTTTCCCAACCGATGTCAACCGCGATCTTTTGTTCCCCAACCGCGAGCCTGCCTTCCTCCCTCCAAGTCGGGGCACCGCTTGAGACCCACCGCGCTTCTGATCCGGCCAGTGGCGTAGCCACGGGGGGGCTAGGCACTTGCAGGGAGCCTCACCGCGGCGTGCAAGGGGTTCCTCCCCTTTGGAGCCATTCCAGGCGGGGGTGCCAAACCGAGGCGAACCTGGAATGGCTCCGAAGGGGAGGGGCCCCTTGCACGCCGCCCTGAGGTTGCCTGAAAGACTTAGTGCTTTGCCCCCCCAGCTACGCCACTGGATCCTAACAACTCTGAGAAGCCCCAGCGAGTCCCACGGAGCGATCAGAAGGAAGCAGACCACGAACACCACACTGGCCACCAACAACACAAAGTTTCCTGGGTTTTGCTCGTCCCCTTTAAAAGAAAAACAAAGTCACCTGAATTGACTCTTTATGCTTTCCGCACTTTGGAGGCTTTTAGATCTGGTCCCCCCTCCTCTTGCAAAGGGTGCATCATTCCTCGCAAGGCACTAAGATCGCGATCCTGCCCCCCCCCCGCGAAAATATATTTAAGGATTCTGAAAGCCCAAGCCTATGCATGTCTACTCAGAAGTAAATCTGAGTCAACGGGGCTTACTCCCAGGAAAGTGGGGATAGGACTGGAGCCTCAGCCATCAAGCCTATTCACACTTTCCCCGGAGCAAGCCTCAGACTATAATGGAACTTACTTCCGAGTAGACATGCATAGGCTCGGGCTGCAAGATCGCCTAGCCAAACTCGGGGGTAGGACTGCAGCCTTCGCATAAAGCCGATCCACGCTTTCTTGGGAGCAAGCCCCACTGACCACCATGGGACTTACTTCCGAGTAGACACGCATAGGCTCCGGCTGCAAGATCGCCTAGCCAAACTTGGGGGTAGGGCTGGAGGAAAGTGGGGATAGGACTGCAGCCTTAGCCATCAAACCTATCCACGCTTTTCTGGGAGCAAAGCCCCACGGACCATGCCATTACTCCCGAGTAGACCTCCGATCGGGCTGCAAGATCGCCTGGCCAAACTTAAGGAGAAGACGGGGGGGGGGGAGAGTGGGAATAGGACTGCAGCCTTAGCCATTAAGCCTATCCACACTTTCCTGGAAGCAAGCCCCATAGACCCTAACGGGGCTTACTCCCGAGTAGACCTGCCCGCTCGCCCGGCCGAACTTTCCTGGCTGTACTTACGTGCGCAGAAAGTGCCCCAAAGGAGGGCGAAAGTGAACCAGGAAACCATCATATTCCTCGTTGTCCTCGTGGCTCTTGTTTACTCCAGCAAAAGGAGGGAGGTGGGAAGCGGCGGGGGGAGGAGGACGAAGGTTCCCAAAAATCTGCACAGTTGAAATAAAAAGTCTTCCTGGAGAAAAAAGCGACTAAATCCTGGCCAGTTTGCAGCAATGTATCCAAGTGCGGAGAAACAAGATATCCCGGGGCAGGTGGCCGCTGGATGCGGGGCGCAGGCGGGCTGTGTCGGGGCCCCCTCCCGGCTGAGCTGTGCCGTGTGCGAGAGAGAGGCGCGCGAGCCCCCAGCCAGCCAGCGACCCCTCCTCAGAGCAGCCTGCTCCTGCCCTCCTCCAGCAGCAGGGGCGGAGGAGGCGACGCCGCGCGACGTCAGCCCCCCACCCAATTAGTTCCTACAACCAAAACAATGGCAGCGGCCCCCCCCGCGCGCGCACACGCCAGGCGCCCCGGGGCGCGCGCGCTCTGGAGCCTCTCCGAGGGAAGGCGGCGAGCGCGGGGCCGGCTCTGAGCTGCCCGCATCCAGAGGGGCCGCCGCGGAGCGCGCCCGAGGAGGAGGAGGAGGAAGGGCGGCCGCGGCCCCTGCCCCTGCCGAGGGCGCCGGGGAGCGTGCGGGGGGCTGGCGGGCGGCAGCGAGCTGCGCTCTGAGGCATCGCTCGCCGGCTGCTGCTTCTGGAGGGGCCGCTGGAGAGGCTGGCGCTGCAGCGGCCATGGACGGGCGGGCGCCGGGGGAGCCGGGGGCGCGCGCCCCGCACGTGCACGCGCGCCGTCCCCGACCCTACGGCCCCCCCGAACTGAGTCCAAAATGGCTTCTAAAGTGGGGAGGGGGAGGGGAGCGCGCGCTTCTGGCCATGTGGGGGCGCGTACGGCTGGTTTATCCCCACACGTGGTGGAGCCAGCGGGGGAAGCCCGGATGTTTGGTACAAAGGGGGGTGGGTGGGGGGAGGCGGGACTGGGGAAGGGTCTCGGCGCCTCCTCAGCAGCTGACTGGGTGGCGGAGGCTGCCCGTCAAGGCGCAAGGCCTGGGAAAGGCAGCGCTGTGGGCTGCGGGGGGCGCGCACGGCTGGGCAGGCGGCTGAGTGGGGTCTGCGCGCCCCCTTGCTGGAGGGCCGCCTCGTGCCTTCGCCAACAAGGGGGGGCTCCCAAGCAGGCGGCAGCAGCGCCTCAGACTCGTCTTGGGCGCGTTCACACGTGAGCTTGCGCGCGCAACGCGTTTCTGGGGGGCCGGGATTTGGATTTGCCCGCGAGCCCCGTCCCAGGCACGTCTGCTCAGAAGCAAGTCCCTTGAGAGTCAGTGGGGCTGACTCCCGGGTAAGCCTGAGGCTGCCATCCTGTCCACACTTTCCTGGGAGTAAGCCCCACCGACTACAGCAGGCCTTACATCTGAGGTGGCCTGCATAGGATGGGGCTCTCACCTCGCGTTCTCAAAGGATGCGCGCAGCCCAAAGGAGTCTCCTTGAAGTGCACCTCAGAGGCGTCCAGCTGGCCTCTAGTGGACTCCTGCACTCAGTGGCATAGCTGGAGGGGGGCAAAGCACTAAGTCTTGCAGGGAGCCTCAGCGCAGCATGCAAGGGGCCCCTCCCTTCAGAGCCATTCCCAGTGGTGAGAGCAAAACAGAGGCATGCCTCCATTTTGCTCTCACAGCTGGAAATGGCTCCAAAGGACCACTTGCACGCCACTGTGAAGCTCCCTGCAAGGCTTAGTGCTTTACCCCCCCTGCACTAGATGGATATTTGCCTGATTAGATGCTCTTATCCATAGGAGCTTCGCCACTGACTTGGCTAGGGTGTGGATTTTACACTGTTAGTGCACTGGATGTGTTGGTGATAAAAACTGACTATAGCACACTGGCACTTTTTGGACCGTCTAGAGAAAAAAGGCTCCTGAGTGGAAGGACACAATAGAGACATACACAGATATTCAGTGGGTAAGGGGTGATGTTCTTTTCCTTCTCACGCAACACCAGAACCAGGGCATATCCACTCAACCTGAGTGTCGGGAGAGTTAGAACAGACAAAAGAAAATACTTCTTTACCCATTGTGTAATTGGTCTGTGGCAGTCCTTGCCGCAGGATGCGGTGATGGCATGTGGCCTAGATGCCTTTAAAAGAGGCCTGGACAAATTTCTGGAGGAAAAGTTCATCACAGGTTACAAGCCATGATGTGTATGTGCAACCTGATTTTAGAAGTAGACTACCTCAGAAGGCCAGATGCAAGAGAGTGGCACTAGGATGCAGGTCTCTTATTTTGTGTGCTCTCTGAGGCATCTGGAGGGCCACTGTGAGATATAGGAAGCTGGTTTAAAAGGGCCTTTGACCTGAAGCAGCAGGGCTCTTCTTATGTTCTACCTTCTGCACACATCCTTCCAGTGACTTGTGCCCACTGAAAAGCAACATTCCCTGATGTTTCAAGGAGGTTGGGTAGGGCTGATCCAAGATCCCAGGGTCCCTGAGGCAGTGTGTCATATGCTGTCTCCACCCTTACCTGATGATGTGCCAGCACCTGCTCCTCCTACTCCCTGGACTGGAAAGGGAAGTGGGGCACAGAGCCAAAGAAGTAATGGTGGAGAGGTGTGAGTGGACTAGAGTTGTGGAGGGGGAGGAGCAACAGTCGAGTGGGTGGGCACCTTCCCCCAATGTGCTGCCTGAGGCTACTGTCTCAGTTGGCCTCATGGATAGGTTGTTCTGAGCTTGGGAAATATACAACTCATTATTTAAAATCATGGTCCATCCGGTTGTTAGAGTGGCCGGCACAAACCAAGCCTTCCTGGAAGAGTGCAGAAGGTTTGCCTAACACTGGAAGGGCTTGAAAAATTTCACACTTGCTGAAGCCAAAGAACAACTGCAAACAGCCAGAACCCAGGCAGGCCCCTTTTGACACTACTGAAGATTGCCCTGATGTTTAATCAGAGGCCCTGCAGCCACACAACCGCCTCCAGAGAAGGGCTTACTTGTGTCTCGCACATCTCTGAGGAATACTTTTGATCACATTCCCTCAGGGAGAGCCAGCAAAAACCTGCTCTTTCCACACGTTTTTTAAAAAGGGAATTTGCCACCAGACAGATAAAGAGGAAACTGGTGAAGCTTATTTGCAAACTTGTTGCATTAATTGCCCAGATTGCTCTTGCACCATTCCCCACAATTTGACTTCCCTTTTCGGGCAAAACAGATGCAATGTGGGACATTTGTGATCAGATTGGGGCAGCAGAGGGGAAAGCAGGAGTGTTTAACTTTTCCCTGGGCCATTTTCCTGCTCAAAATCACCACTCCCACCAGCCAAAGGTGCTGTTTTTCCACTGAGGGGCGGGAAGACTGGTACTTTGTCCAGCACAATATAGGTATTTCAAACCCCCAGAATTATCAGAGATACCACAGTTATTCTCATATCTCCTTCCCTCCCATAATTTTTACAAACTCAGCTCTGTCATGAGAGTATCCGTGCTCTAGATGTTGTCTACCATTGATGCAATATAGGAGCAGTGACAGTTGCTACATAATAGTGTTGAATCATATGGCAAGAGCTTGTAAATGTTACATCAGGAAAAGGAAAAACTCAACATGGGCAGCAGCCCCACCTCCTCGGGCCTGATCCACCCTCTCCAACCCCATATCACCTCCCCCCACCCACCCCTACAGGCCAGCAGAGCACCTACCTGTTCTGGTGGGCACAGGCATCTGACTGACAGTGGCAGGCCAGCGCCAACCTTACCACCACTGTGTTGGCTTTGCGCTGCCACAGCATTTCTTATGGCACATCTGCAAGTGTGCACACCCATTCCACCAGCAGTAACCAGTTTAGGATTGGGCTGTAACTCAGTAATCTTTACAACAGCCTTGAAAAGTAGGGCATTGTTCTTATACCATATTACAGAGGAGAATGAGAGTTGGTGACTTGTGTGAGTGAGTTCATGGCCAGGGCTGGTCCCTGTAATAAGTGAGATTCTTGGGACCTGTTTGGGGCACTGCCCAGGCCAGTCTCCCTAGTTGGCCACCATGGACCCGCGGCCTTCACTGGATCCTTCTCCCTGGCTCCTTGCCTGATCTCTTTGAAAAGGGAGAAAGGTTGGGGCAGGAGTAATAAATGGGGAAGATGAGCTGCTCCCGTCAGTTGGTTTCAGATGTTCTGCCCTGCCCTCCTTGCCTTTCAGAATGGCAGGGAGTGGGAAGCAGAAGGGAAAGGGCAGTGGCAGGAAGAAGGTCAGCAGAGAAGAAGAAAAATTTGTGTGGTGCATCAAGAGTGCCATGGGGGGAGCAGTGACAGGAAATGTGGGGGGAATACGCGCAGTGCACTTCATGCTCCATGAGGAATGCAGCACCTGAATGCAGTCTCAGGCACCAGGAGGGTTTGGGCCGAGCCTGTTCATGGCAAAGGCAGAGTTTGAACCAAAAGATTTTATGATTCCCATTACACTATATCTAGTCGTCCTTCTTCATGCTCTCTTACACGCTATATATTTTAATATGTGTATAACATGACATAAGAAGGAACTCACACAATTTTCTCCTTTGTGCCACTGTAAGGAAGCTAGAACTGGTAGAGAAAGACACAATAATCCCACCCTCCATTTTATTTTTTAGGCATGAGGAAGGCTGCCAGTGATAATATGTGTGTTGACCCTCCACCTCACCTGACCTCAAAGAAAAATGCTTCATTAGGATTTACTATGCTATAATCCATTTTTGATTAAAAATGATAAATCAACCTCCATTTGATGTTATCCACAGCACATGTCAAACAGAGCAGTGCCTGCCAGCGTAGGGCATGCTGGGCGACAGAGAAGCAGGGGATGGATCAAAGAAGAGCAGCCTTCTCCATGCTTGGTGTGATATTGTGTGTGTGTGTGTGTGTGGTGTTTAGTGAGGGGATGGTTCGAGTGCTTGAACCTCAAAGACAATGATTCAGTGTGTCACTTCTCTGATTTTATCAGCCTATCTTCAATCCTCTTGAAAACGTTACTGTGATTGAGTCTGTTCTTCAAATGTGTTTTTGTTTCCTTAACAGACTGGTGATGCAATTTGATTGTTTAGTTTTCCGCATTAGCAATTTTTTTTCTCATTTGGTTACACAGCTCATATGCTGGTCTAGTTCAGACAGTCCAAGAAACCATGGCTTGTTGGATCATGAATGTGAGCATAAGTACATGTGAATCCACATGCTCCCTACCTCCTCTTAATAATAATAATAATAATAATAATAATAATAATAATAATATTACAGGTATTTATATACCACCTTTCTTGGTCTTTATTCAAGACTTTATTCAAGGCGGTTTACATAGGCAGGCTGATTAAATCCCCATAGGGATTTTTACAATTGAAAGAAGGTTCTATCTTTCAAGAACCACAACAGTCCAGGTGTTTCACTCTGATCTGGTTTCACATTCTGGCCTCCATCCTCCCATGCTCAGAGCAGATGGAATTGCTCGGCTTCAGCTTGTCAGCTGCTTCAAGGTCGCACGGTGCCGGTGGCCTCGAACTGGCGACCTTGTGGATGTTATCTTCAGGCAAATGGAGGCTCTACCCTCTAGACCAGACCTCCTGCCCACTCCTCCTTTCCTACTTCCCTTGTGGCATGCGGAGTCATGTGCTACTGGAGCACTGGATGATAGTTGTGAACCCACCTATACTGGTAAGGTGGCAAGTGAGACAGGATGGGGTTGGGGGAGAGTGGAACAGAGGGCAACGGGGTAGGGAAAATGTAGATCGGCTCTGGGAAGGGTGAGGGATTGGCAGCAACACATGGCAGTCACCAAATCCTAGGTTCCTTCCCAGACCCGATCCCACAGCACATGTCCACGTGGACCTCTTCCAGCAATTTCACTAGTGTAGGTCTGAGTATACCCACATAAATTTTCCCTTATCCAGAAGAGACCTCCATGACTGTGACCCCCACCTTGCAGGATGGCTTTGACGCATTAGTGGTGGGGGAAGCATAGGATTGGGCTGAAAGGCTAATCCACATGAAGAAACTTTGGGCCATACTACTTAAAGGGTTGTGAAAACCCTGAGAGTCCAGACCACGCACCTTAAAATAAAAAACAAAACAAAAACTTGACATTTGGCATTTGAGGTTTTTTCTCTTGACCTAAAATTGTATGGTATGCACCCGTTCACACTAATTCACCAATAATTAAATGAAAATCAGGGTAAATATTTTAGCATTTGTATCCCCATACAATTAATCTCTAATTGAACACTGATATGTGGTTGTGTATTAAGTTTTGACAAAAGAACAAAAGTGTTGTAATGCTTAGCCATTTTTAGATTATCACATTTAGCAAATATTAGTGCAGAGAATATAGAGAACTCTTTCTCTCAATACCAAGCTAAACAAGCGCATCGGTAAAGCAGCTACCACGTTTTCCAGACTCACAAAGAGAGTCTGGTCCAACAAGAAGCTGACGGAACATACCAAGATCCAGGTCTACAGAGCTTGCGTCCTGAGTACACTTCTGTACTGCAGCGAGTCATGGACTCCTCGCTCACAACAGGAGAGGAAACTGAATGCTTTCCACATGCGCTGCCTTGGACGCATTCTCGGCATCACCTGGCAGGACAAAGTTCCAAACAACACAGTCCTGGAATGTGCTGGAATCCCTAGCACATATGCACTGCTGAAACTGAGACGCCTGCGTTGGCTCGGACATGTTGTGAGAATGGATGATGGCCGGATCCCAAAGGATCTCCTCTATGGAGAACTCGTGCAAGGAAAGCGCCCTACAGGTAGACCACAGCTGCGATACAAGGACATCTGCAAGAGGGATCTGAAGGCCTTAGGAGTGGACCTCAACAGGTGGGAAACCCTGGCCTCTGAGCAGCCCGCTTGGAGGCAGGCTGTGCAGCATGGCCTTTCCCAGTTTGAAGAGACACTTGGCCAACAGTCTGAGGCAAAGAGACAAAGAAGGAAGGCCCATAGCCAGGGAGACAGACCAGGGACAGACTGCACTTGCTCCCAGTGTGGAAAGGATTGTCACTCCCGAATTGGCCTTTACAGCCACACTAGACGCTGTTCCAGAACCACCTTTCAGAGCGCGATACCAGAGTCTTTCGGGACTGAAGGTTGCCAACGGCCTAGTGCAGAGAAACTAAGGTTTTATAAGTAGCCTTGCCTTGATCAAACAGGTCAGAATTGTTTTAAATATTTTATGAATCCTGTTGGACTCTCACGCTGGCAGAATAAGTGTGCCAGTATTAACTGCTTTTTGGGAGTCACAAAAGGTGCTCCAGAGGTGCACGTTATCAGGGCACCAGCAGGAAAGTCTCTGCTGTGCCACACATGGTAGCAGCTCTGTTGGGACCCATCAATTGGGGTATGTTGGCGGGGGAGGTGGGACAGGGTGGGGGAAGGGTGGGAAGGATAGGATTGGACTCTTAGGGCCCAATCCTATCCAACTTTCCAGCATTGGTGCTGCCATCATGCAGCCCCAAGGTAAGGAAACAAATGTTCCCTTACCTTGAGGAGGTCTCTGCTCCCTGGGGCATTTGGTGGGCCGCTGTGAGATACAGGAAGCTGGACTAGATGGGCCTCTGGCCTGATCCAGTGGGGCTGTTCTTATGTTCTTAACTACAATTCCCAGGAGGCCTTGCAGGTCTCTTGTTATCTGGTGTGCTCCCTGGGGCATTTGGTGGGCCGCTGTGAAATTCAGGAAGCTGGACTAGATGGGCCTCTGGCCTGATCCAGTGGGGCTTTTCTTATGTTCTTAACTACAATTCCCAGGAGGCCTTGCAGGTCTCTTGTTATCTGATGTGCTCCCTGGGGCATTGGGTGGGCCGCTGTGAGATACAGGAAGCTGGACTAGATGGGCCTATGGCCTGATCCAGTGGGGCTGTTCTTATGTTCTTATGCCCCTCCACCCACAGGATGGAGTGCATGCCCCATTGGTACAGCAGCACCGGCACTGAAAAATTGGATAGGATTGGGCTGTTAGACTCTTTGGTCAAGAGACCGAGGGCACAATCCTAACCAGGTCTACTCAGAAATAAGTCCTATTTTGTTCAATGGGGCTTACTCTCAGGAAAGTGTGGTTAGGATTGCAGCATGAGGTTCTGTTGCAGTACTTTGCTTTGGTCTAGCAAACTTAGCTCTTGCAAAGCTTATCTTGTTTCTGAAACCTAGGTGGAGAGGTCTCAGTGAAAGAACAACCAACAGACCCCAATTCTAGGGTGGGAGGGAAAGGGGCTGCTTGCCTGCTGTGGTGAGCTGCTCTGCGAAACTTAGTGCTTTGCACCCCATCTAGCTACACTACTGCAAGGATCAAGTGCAGTGATTCCTGGAACAACCTAATTGATTGGCATGAAATATGGAAAAACAAGGATACATGTGCAATATGATACAGCTTTATCATGGAGATGATAACCTGGCAAGGGAATCAGAAATACAGGGTGAACCAAGAGTAGGTGGACAGTAAATAAATACAATATAATATAACACAAACGGCATAGTTATAATGAACACCATCATTATAGTATAACCCTAACACAAACCCTATTCTACCTACTGCCCACCTACTCTTGGTTCACCCTGCATACTGGAATACAGGCAGAGTGGTGAGCTCAGAGCCATAGCTGCAGGGGACAACGCAGTTCCAAATGCGCCGTGTAAGTGGCCCCTCCTCCTTGCTGTCAGCAGTGCTGACCAGAATGGCTCAGATGGCAAGTGGGAAGGGCCATTTACGTGGCATGTTGCGGCACCTGCAGTACTTACTGTTGGGCCCCCTGAGTGAGCATGAGCAGCTTCTCTTGCATAGCCCAGTTCCGACGTAGGTAAAACTCAGCTTACCATATGTAAGGCTGTAAGTCCAGAACAGTGCGTATACACACATTGCAATACACAAGCTTTGCACACACAACTAGGATCTGCTGGAAAGTAGGTACATTGTTGCCTACAATGCACTAGAGAGCAGTGTATTGTCCAGGAGGCAGGTGTTTAACTGCTACCTGTAAATCTTGTGGGGCCAGTACTGAAGTGACTTCCTTGTAGTCTTTAGATTCTTCAGTCCTTGCCAAAAAGAAAAAAAAAATCCACCAAGGTTGAAGGATCTATGAAAACCTTGCTTTGGGGAACAGAACCCCGGCTGCAGTCCTATGCATTCTTGACTGAGAGTTTCTTTCACTGAAACATTGGGACTAACAGGCAAACATAGGTGCATAGGTTGGGCATACAAAATAAGCAGATGTGTATACTGGCTCCCTGAGTTATGGATATCCACATTTTGGACGGCTGCATCAGTGCGTCCATACAGGCATAGCACGTTCTTTGTGGTGCTTTTGCACAGATGCAATTGCCTGGTTTGGCATGCACTGGCTGTTTCAAGCTATGCATGTTCTGACTTCCATCCAGACCTCTAGAATGTATCCAGCACATTCATATGGACTGTGTATACCTGTTTTCTTGCTTTAATCTGGCTAAATAATTTGGGACTCCTTGGGAAAAGGATTTGGAACTGTTGTTGGACAAAAGAACAAACATAGGAAGAGCCCCACTGGATCAGGCCCAAGGCCCATCTAGTTTCCTGTCTCTCACACTGGTCCACCAGATGCTTCCAGGAGCACACAAGACAACAAGAGACCTGCATCCTGGTGCCACTCCCCTGCACCTGGCATTCTGAAATAGCCTATTTCTAGAACCAGGAGGTTGCACTTACCCATCATGGCATGTAACCTGTGATGGACTTTTCCTCCACAAATGTGTCTAATCCCTGGCATCTAGGCCAGATGCCATCACCACATCCTGTGGCAAGGAGTTCCACATACAAATCACATGGCGAGTAAAGAAATATTTTATTTTTTTCTGTTCTAACTCTCCTGACAGTCCATTTTAGTGGCTGTCCCCTGGTTCTGGTATTGTGTGAGAGGGGGAAAAATCCTCTTTCCCCAAAAATGCATAACTAACCAAAGTCCACAGGCATCTTCACCCCATCAGCTCCGTCTCAGCTGGCCTCTCCGTCCCTTTCCATCAATCACGCCACCCCCTGCCTCTTCTCTCTGCCACTGAAATCCTGCAGAGAGGAGAGACCTTTTGCACCTCTCGCTATATGTCCTCCTCTTGTTTGGATGTCTTGTCCTTGTAAAGCTGATAAGATTCACTTTCCTTAACTTGAAGGGCACACAAGAATCGAAAGAAACTTGTGGAACACACATCTTCCCCCACAGCCATTCTCTAGATGGAATTAAGCCTAAGTGCAAAGGAGAGATGTGTATATCATTTTTTTCCCTTCATGAATAAGATCTCAAATTAGCAGCCAAAAAAGTGAGTCATTATACATCTTTGCCATATGTCACTTCAAATCAGGAAGGCCTTCTGCTCGGCTAACAATCAATTCCAACCATTGCTATTAACAAGAATGCATCTTTTCCCAGCAATAACACAGCAACTACCAATTTGCGCAGATTAGAAAAGGAGGAGAATGATCACATCGGGAGCAAAATGGGCAGAACAAATACATCTTACATACAGACATATCAGATTATTTATGCACAGCATTACAATCAGGGCTATAGCCAGCCTTCCTTGCTAGGTGGGGCTGCCACATTCCTAGGTGGGGCTTCAGAAACTTGAATGAGAATGGGGGGGTTAAAGCATCAGAGTGGGAGGAACGTTGGCTCATCACCAAGTAAAGGGGACAACATTTGGCAAGCTGCATCAGGTGATCTTGAACCAACCCTAGCCCCAGCTGCAAGACAAAAAAATCTTGCAAACACCCTCCTCCCCATGCATGCTGATTGGAGACAGTGATGATTTTATATCCCAGAGTCATAAGAGTAGACCAATTCTGTTCTCTGTGCAGCTTTTATAATTCCGTGAATAACAGTGTATTATCATTCTGTTTGTCCACCCTTTAGAAAAAGCTGAGCTGAAGAGTCAAAACTGCGAAACAGTGGCGACAACTTAATGAAAAATAGAGCTCTGCATTTAATTTCCTTTTTAAGTTCTAGCTGGGCATTCAGAGAGATCAAAGAGGCTTCAGCATGTGCAAATGATATGCGAACGATACCAGAGAAACAGATTATAGCACTGGCACACGTTGGTATTTAAGTAAACATCCACTTTCAAAAAACTAATGTCTAAAGTAGACTAATGAAAATAAAGTGTACACATTCCATTCCATGATGGCAATCTATAATCCATTTGAATCGAAGCCCTTGAAAAACTTCGATTTAGTGTCAATGTAAGTCCAGTGAGAATTTTCTTTCACAGCCTAGAAAGTATCCTGAATGTACCCTGAATATACATACAGCAGCGGTGGTGCTGTGGATGCAGTGTTTATCCCAAAATGGAGAGACCTGGGTACAGACATCTACTCAGAGTGGGGCCCTAAGATCGGTGCATGGCCCACTCCTATGTAAAGGAAGCACAGGCGAAATGTCTGCTGAAAAGCAGCCATAAAGCACTTTGCAGCATCACTAACAGCTGGTGCACCAGCAGGAAGGTCAGAACCTTTCTGTACTCATGGGTGGAAGCCTGCCAGAGAAGGTTAGTCCAATGCAAGGGTCAACGGTTGGAGGAGGGCAGTTCCTCAGCTTCTGGTGCACCTCTTGCTATACCAGGAAGTGTGTTCCACCAT
The DNA here is from genome assembly GCF_035046505.1 of Tiliqua scincoides. Taxonomy (NCBI): domain Eukaryota; kingdom Metazoa; phylum Chordata; class Lepidosauria; order Squamata; family Scincidae; genus Tiliqua; species Tiliqua scincoides. The sequence goes on from NC_089825.1 coordinate 6,355,578, forward strand.
TGAACCACTAGTTCTAGCAGCAGGCCTGCCTCTACAGGATTGGGGCATTAAACTCATTCTCTGCTTTTAAATTTCATTTTTCAAAAGTCAAAAATTGGGTCATCACTTGTATAATAAGGATAATTGACCTCATGCTTCCATCTTCTAATCATTAATCTGTATTTTTTTCCACTGGGACAAACTACTCTGGCTTGTAGTTAATCTCCAAATAAATACATGTTTACTACTCAAGGGGATACATCCTAATATAGGATAACTGTCTTAGCTGGGTTAAAGGAAATGTATTTTGGTAAACTTAATTTAGACCTTTATGGGAAAAGTGTTCCTTTCCAGAGTTATCTATAAAGGAGGAATTCCTTACTGGGTCTTTCGGGAGTGCTTCTTTCACTGCAGTGTGAAAGTGAAGACAGACATTCATTTTTTACAGAGCCAATTCTGAGAGTGTTCAAGGTATCCCTTGTGCAGTGGACAAGATAGGAGGACTCTGCAACGTTTAGGAAGATCACAGTTTCAAGTAAATACATGTTAACAATGGCAACATTTACAAAGAATGGTCACAATCCACGGAGATGTGAGGCTATTTCTGAAAAAGCTCTCCTTCCATTTGAAGATTTGTCATAGCTATTAGCCAACAGTGTGATCAGAAGCTGGTGTGGTGCTACACAGGTCATTTCTTACCTATTGTTCTGAAGGGCATAGGTTCTCGTCAAGGTGCTGTTTCACCATATACTATCCAAAGGGGCCATCTAAGGCCCTCTGACTTGGGGAGGGAGATGTGGGGGAGAAAGCAGTCATAATGGAGATACTGAAGCATGTGGACTTGAGCCGCATGAGCCAGACTGATTTCATTTTAAACACAAGCTATGCTTTTAATAAAGGGTAAAGGTTGCCACAAAGGTGATCATGAATGTCCCTTCCCTGGGTGCCTCCACTATCATATGTAAGGCATGTGGTGACTTGGGAGTGGGCCTTGTCCCTTGTGGCACCCCATCTTTGTAACACCCTTGTTCCCAGAGAGGCTGGTCTGGCACTCAGCCTAATGTTGTTTTGGAGGCAGGCAAAGCCCTTTTTACCTTCCCAGATTTTTTACTCTTTTATGTTTTATCTTTTTAAAGGACAGGCTGTCACTCCATGGTAGACCACATGCTTTGCATCAGAAAGTCCCAGATTCAGTCCCTGTAGCATCTCCAATTAGATCTGGGGAAAAACCCCACCTGAAACCCTACAGGAGCCTCACCAATGGGCTACAAAGCAGGGGTGACGTGACCCAGGATACCATCTGATCTCATCTTGGATGCTGCCGTTAAACCAGAAGTCCCACATTTCCAGGTTACACAGCAGCATGTGAGGAGTACAGTAAAAGGAGGAGTTAACTGTTTTTCACTTGATCAAGCAGGAAGCAGATCATTGCAGCTTGCACTGGAGGGAGGGGGCAACAGCAGATTAAGGGTAAGACACCCCAAATCCACTACCCCTTGAATCCCTTGCAATCTGCTGCTAATGCAACCCACATCAGGTGACTGCATGGATGGGCTGGCAGCACTGCCAACCTTCCAGAATCAGCCTGGCATCTTGAGGAACCATTATTAATTTGCAGGTGACTACTGATGTAGTCCTGGAGATAGGTACAGCGCCACCTACAGGACACTGGGGGCAATATGCTGTTCCGATAACTCACTTGTTACCTGTCTTAGGTCCCAATCTGAACGAAAAGATGCACCAGCGGAATGTTCCACCGGTGTGCCAGGCCTTCACACTGTCTCTAAAGTGCAGCAATGCATTTTACGATGGTGTGTAGGCCACATGCACCAGTGGGAAGGTCAGAACCTTCCTGCTCGTGATGGAGGGGAGAAGAATGACCACCGAAGCAGGTAAGACTGGCACAAGGCAGGGGAAGGGTGGGGAGGGGGTGGAACAGGGTGGGGGAGGGCAGCAACAGGAGCCGGTGGATCAGGCCTGGGAGGGGGCCTGTCTCCATCAGTTCTGACCAGCCGCATAGTGTCCACCATGCCATGAGATCTCACACACACAGGAAAGGGGATAGCTTTTAGGATCCTCTTTCAGAATTTACAACCTGCACATGCTTGTGAACTGTGAGTATTTTCCTTTGAAATCTTTTTTGTGCCTCTGCTCCTCTGTTATTCTGTGCAGCAATATAGTGGGGGTTGATGGGCTGCTTCAGGAAAAAAGGATCGCCCATCTTATAACTGCTTAGACACCCCCTTTTCCATCATTAATGGGGCCTCCTGAGCTTAATGACGTTAAGTCATGGTGGGGAGAGAAAATCTCCAGAAAGTTGGCAATCCTGTGAGCGTAGATGGTACTGAACTAGGCTGACCATCCATTGCCCCTTCCCACATTGACCTACCTTCAACTTTATGCTGTACTGTGTGCTTTTATGACTGCTTTTTGTTGCTTATTTTATTGTTTAGTTTATTGCTGTTTACCTTGTGAGCAGCCCTTGGAATGCAAGCAAACAAACAAATGTGCCCAATGGGATTTTTGGCTTCCTTCCCTCCCCCCCCCCAACTTGGAACACACTCACAGCACCACCACATTCACTGCATGCCAAGCTGCTTTGTGTAGGCTTAATTGTGCAATTGTCTGGATTGTGGCCAATAGTGAGAGAGCATTGCCGGCGAACAATTAAGGGAATGTCAACTGGACATATAGAATTGATTTTAAACAACAGTCAATATGACATTTATATGCATTAAGGGAGATACTGTCAATGTTATGCCCTAAAACATAAATCTGTATATAACTATGAATATAATCATAAATCTCCATGGGTTGTTTTTTTAAAAATGTAAAGCCCAGGATCCGAATGGCCAGTGTTATTTACATCATTGTTATTTGTTTCAGTGGTTCAATTCCTTATTTTAATTTTTCAGGGAGGTTGTAGAGTATAATTATTATAATTATTTGTTTTTGACAATATTTTTAGTTCTCTTTCACGTTATTGCTACAGTATTTGCAGTTTTGCCACATTACAGATGAGAAATGGAGGCTGTGAGATAGTCACCCAGATCCAACAAGGGCAGGCTGTCAGTAAGTTTCCCCATCCTGCACCCTGCAGGGTTGCCATGAGAGGGGTGCACTCCCCTTAGGATCCAAATTCTTCCTCACCCCAGGGAAAGAGAGGTAGAAACAAGAGAGGTTGAGTGTTGTTGGCCTAACAAACAGGTCTCAGAATTCAGCAACAGGGAAAGAGTTGATTCCTCCTGGCTCACCCCAGGCCTATGGTAGCAGACACAGAGCAGCCCTCCAGTGGTCTTGTCGTACACTTGAGCTCCTAGGGTTTTGGGGTGCTCAGAGTTCTTGGTTCTGAATCCTAGAGCCCTCAAAGATCCCTGTTTGGTAGTACTGCCACCACCCTGTAAGAGCCAGTGCCTCAGTCCAGGGAAACCAAGACCCTCTAGGCTTAACTATATCCCTTGTAGGCACTGAGCACTTGCTTTACTTAAAGTCTCAGTCCTCAAGTTTCTAGTCCGCAATGAGGATTTTTGGTAGCTTGCTGAATGGCTAGGCAGGATTCTGAACCTTTGTCCCCAACAGACAATGAACCAACATGGTAAAAAGATTTTCTACTTTATTAAATACATTGGGTTACAAAAAGTTACAAAAGGCAGCAATTGCTAGAGGCATAAAACTTCTAGGAAACATATCAGCATAAAACAACAAAGCTAACTGGCTAACTCTATTCTTCTCTAAGGCTCACCTGGGTCAGCTTCTTTTGTAGTTCCTCAGTTACCTATGAGGCCACATGGTCCTGGTCTGGGGCAGGATGTGCACCCACACCAAAAGACAAAGACAAGGACAAAGGGCAAAAGGCAAAGGACACCCCTTTGGGCTTTGTTCTTATACTTCTCATGCCAAGAGGATGGTGTGACTCTCTACTCATTTCAAACTGCCCAATCAGAACTCTTGGGGACAGAATCTTCTTGAAGTGGGGCTGGATGCTAGTTCTCTTAGTTCTCCCCCTCCCCACTGGGGATTCCTGGGCGCCTCTCTGGCTACTGAGGTGCTACATTTATCACCTTCCATGAGTTGTAAATACCTTTCAGCTAGGATTCCAGCCATTCTATGTTACTGGGTTACTTTGGTTCAGGCTTTGCAATGCTACTAGACCTGAACTGCACATATTCATGACGAGTCTGTCCAAAGACCCCTCATCATTCATCATGAGCACTTCCTGAAGCCCTGGACCCTCCCCTTCCTGAGCTGTCTTTCTTCCATCATACCATCAGCTCCACCTGGTCCAGCCTTGGAGTTAAAGAGCCATCAATTCCCCAGAGTAGGGAGGCCCATATCCTGCGAGGAGCAGCCAACCCTGTGCCTTGATGGCCTGGGGGGACAGCGGAAAGGATGGGACATACAGCCATGCATTTGATTTTACAATGCCAACAGCTGTTCCCCACCAGGGTTGTGATGGTGCAGCTGGAGTACCAGAGACAGCGGGGCAAGTCTGGAAGTGGACAGTCAGATTACAGTCTGTGAGGCATGGGGTGAGGGGAAAATCTGGTGATCATTCACTTAGTGTTGACCATCATATGTTCATACAGGCAGGTTTTGAGAGGTAGTGTTGAAAGCAGAAGAAGGGGGCTGAGTGATCACCATTCATGGCTTCCTGCCCCACATCTCACCTCAGTAGCATTAAGGCAAAAAGAGGGTTGCCTGGCTGGCACCTCTAAGTGATAGAGACCTGCCAGTGGAAGCAGGTTCCTCTGCACACAGCGTCTGTGTTACTTGCTCATTCAGGTCCCACTGAACTGACTGGATGCATCTGTGAATCCAAACAGGGACCTGCACCTCCCCATTCAGGCCCAGGAGTTTTTGGGTGTGACAAATTGTATGTGACTGGAGGTTGATTGAGGTAAATGACTTGACTCCAAGCAGCTTAAAGAGAAGAGCTTTACGATATAATATTGCAACATTTTGCATCCCTTCAGATCACATCCATGAGTCGTGCATTAAAAGGAAAAGCTTTGATGTTTCAAAGCCCTGTTTTGTCAGTTCTAATATCAATTAACTTGTACCTGACCTTTTGCAAAATTCATCATGCTGAGCATTAACAAACTTGCAGAATGAGCTGCTCGCAAGGCCCGTTTCTGACGTCTCCAAATGAATCAATCCAGGGAGGAATTAGCACCCAAGCTGTGCCTGGTTTGTTGCATGATGACTGCACACATGTATCATGTACATGTACCTACACAGTCAGTGTCTCTGCAGTGATGTCCACAACTGGCAACCATGTGGGCTGAAGGATTGGATGGTCATTCTTCATGCCAGTGTTCTACCTTACTGGAGGCTGACAACCAAGTGTGGGAACATATGGCTCAGTTTCCCTACTGAAGCTGTTGCGGGATCCAGGCGTGAGCAGCAGTTTTCAACTGCAGTTTTCAAGGAACATTGATCTCTATGGTCTTCTCTGTGGGCTTTGCCTCTTGTGATGTCACTTCCAGTTTTTGAGAAACTCTTCTGGGTTCTGCGGCCCGGTTTCTAGGGCAAATGTTTGTAGTAACAAACTGAAAGAGGGACAGATAATTTGTTACTATATAGACTGTTGCCCTAGAAACAGAGTCGCAGAATCTGGAAGAGTTTTTCAGTTTTCAACTGCTGTGCTCCAAATCCCACAGCATACCTGTGGACCTGTCGTGGCACAGTTGAAAATAGATGTCCTAGAGTTTGGAATCATCTGGTGAAATTGATTGGCAGTAGATTTAGGACAGATGAGAGGAAGCACATGATCACAATTGACTTAAGAAATTCACTGCGGATGCCTTGTAGGTTATCAGCCCATTGGCCCATCTAAGAGCCCAAGGCTGAGCTCAGCACTCCGGCTTTCTGCCGGGGTGCAGTCGCAAACGTGCTGTAAGGCTTACTGCCGGACTACCACCTGTGCTACCCAGTGCTGGCTGGCGCCGGGCAAGCTCCAGGCAAGCGCTGGGCGAGCGCCTAGCCTCCACCGCTCAGCAGTCTCACAGACCACTGAGCCATGGAGAAGAAAGCTGGAGTGGGGGGAGAGGCGAGGAGGAGGCGTGACAAGGAGGGGAGAGGGGGCGGAGGGCGGGGAGGAGGTGTGGTGGGGAGGGAGTGGGGAGGTAGAGAGGTGAGTCCATTGGAGCTCCACTCCACTGGATCATGTCCATTTGTGTAGGGCTTGGCGCCCTACACGAACATACTTACTATTGCGGGGCTGCTTTCCTTACCCGGGAGAAGTCCCCTTCTCCCGAGGCGCCGCCTGCGGCAACCCAAGGCATGTAGGATGCAGCGGCAGCTGTTTTCGGTGATGCTGAAGCTGGGCGCCCCGGGCAGCTCAGGGCTGGGCTGCCCGTCAGTATTGTCAACACAGACTGATGGTGACTCTCCAGGGTTTCAGACAGGAATTTTTCTCTGCCCCACCCACGGATGTCAGGGATTGTACCTGGAACCTTTCACATGCAAAGTAGATGGGCCATGGCCTTTCCCATGTGCAAGGGTGATGACTCTGAGCCAGCAGCCAAATGAGATGTGTATGTGAATATGTAGCAATAGAAAGTGCCTCTTTTTTTTTTAAATAAAAAAAGCAGCCACATAGCAGGGTGATCCCATTTGGAACAAAGGCATGCAAGTTTCATCTATTCCCAGCATACCATTTTTACCCCCAAAATAGCCCCTAGAAGCAGCAGTTTTCCTCTGAAGGGGCAAATTCCTCAAAATGCCACTTGGGAGATTATTTTAGAGGATGAAAACAGCACATGGGGAAAGAAGGAGCCTTCCTTTCCTCACACACCCAGTTCCAAGTGCATTCGCCCCCCTCCGCACATGGCTGTTTTTGAGAAAAAAGCAAACACTTCAGGTTAGATGTATTCCTCAGGAGCAGGCATCTGTGTACACATCTAGTTTGGCCCTACGATGGCATGGGAAGGGATGAAGCAAATTCACGGAGGAGAGCTCTACTAGTTATGACGGTTCAATGGAAGCTCCGTGTTCAGAAACAGTATATCACTTGCTGGGAAGCAAGAGAAGGAATGGGCCATTGGCTTCGAGCCCAAGTATCTGGCTGGCCACTGGAGAATGCAGGATACTGGGCTAGTTGGGTCTTGGATCTAATCCAGCAGGTCATCTCTTATGGGCAATAGGGACAGGGTGGAATGCATAGAGGTGGGAAGGCAGTGGTCCTTAGAGGACAGAAGACAGGAGAGCTGAGGCACAGGCTTTGGGAAGTATAACTTGTGGCAGCCATACTTTCAGGTGTTACAATCTTGGAATGTACAAACTTCTTTGCAGGGTCCCTCCAGCTGTGGGGACCATGTTGCTGACTTGTGTAGAAAAAGCCCATCCACTCCTGTATCTTCATGAGATAAGATAATTATATAGTTGTGGGTCACGGTATCAGAATCGCACCATCTACTCTCATTAAAGTAATTACTTGTTCTCTAAACTGCAATAAATTTGTCACTTGAAAGATTACAAGCGTGGTGCGTTTAATGATATTAATGTTAAAAAGTGATGCCCGGTTTATTGGGCCAGCATGAAAGGCCAATCAATGAATCTCGTGATAACTATGGATGTGTGAACCGTCTGTAATTAAGCTTTGATTAATCTCTAAAGCTCAGTTTAACTTAGATTATACCTGCATTGATTTGTATTTCTTTACAATTACAGTCTTGGTATAGCAAACTTCCCAGGTCATTATAGAACTGATTATCACCCTGGAAAGAGAGAGAGGAATAAAGGAAGTAGACTGAAAGAGTGTGAATTATGCTCTGCAAAATATGCAATTGGATATGAGGGATAAATCAACTAAAGAGCTTCCGTCTCTGTCTCAAAAAACAGAAATTGGGGTGGGGGCAGTTTGGATTGGAGCTGTGGCCTGCCGGGAGAGGAGATTGGACCCTGCAGACTCACATGCATGTCATAACCTGGATCTATATCCTCCTCCCCTTACAGCTACTTTTTGAGGTAGAAAATGAAATGCAGAGAGTTCCGGCAATGGACATCTCCTGTGACTTCCAGTTTAACATTAAAGGCAAAGATAGCCTCAGTATAAAATAATGGTTCTGCTAACTGGCCAATGAGGCACCTTTAAAAGGGGGAGAGCACCTGTCCTTTGGTCATCCCAATACAGCACCTCTCCCAAAGACTTGCTGGTGAGTCTCCCTTGTGCCGTTTTTAAGATTGTGAGTCTTTTGAGGAGATGAAACCATTTTCTTATTCTTTTGTAAGCTTTTTTTTGCTGAAATACATTTTTGCAATGCTGTATATAAATATTGTAAATTTATAATTGTATTGGAATCATGGAAGATCTGGTGAGGAGACGGGATGTGGGGTCAGCACTGGCCCTTTACTCTGGTGAACCTGGGGAACACAGAGTTAAGGCCTGGGCTTTCAGCAGAGGGTTAGGGTTAGGGTTAGTGCACAGCTGCAGTCACTAGAGGCCAAAAGGATCTTCAGGGATCTAAGGAGCACCTGATGCAGGGTGAGTTTTTGTGCATTGTAGTTGGAGACAGTGGAGGAGGGAGAGGAGACTTGCTGGTGAAATGAACTGACTTTCTGGCTGACTGGCCTGTTGACTTATGGCTCTACTCATCAGACTGACTCTCTGGCTAACTAACTTTCTGGCACACTAATTCACAGAGTGGCAAACAACAAACTGGCACCCGGACTGACGGACGAACTGGCAAACTGACTGATAAACTAATGGGCTAATCCAACACAGACCGCCAAGTGGTGGAGAGCTGAGGTGTTGCTGCTGCACCTGAAGAACTGCTGCTGGAAGGAGGGACCCTGCAGACTTACAGGCAAGTTGGCCACCTACTAGTCTCCTTCCTGCTGGGGTACAGTGGTAGTTTTTTGATGATGTCATCAGGCACAACCGGTCATAGTCAGCTTCTGCTTCAGACTTGGAGAACTGGTTTTTTGGGCCCTTGCCACTTGACCCTAGACAGGAATAGGTATGCTTGGATTGCACACAGGAGCTTCTTCTCAATCAGCCTCACTGCTCTAAAAGAGCTGCATGCATCTTCACCCAAATAATGCAGAGATCACAGCTGTTCAGAGAGGGGCCAATGGAGTCGTTTGCCTCTATTTTGCTCCCACTGCCCAGAATGGCTCTGAAGGAGAGGAGAAGGGGCTGCTTGCATGGCATGCTCGGGTACCTGCAAAGTGCATTGCATACCCTCTACCTATGCCACTGCTTGTCATTGTTGTCTTGACCCTCCATTATTAGCATAAGTTAGCAGGGATCTTTCGTTTGTTCTTTCCCATTGTTGAGCTTGCTTCTGCTCTCATTTCAAAGTGGCTTGCATCAACTGGTTCACGGAATGGATATAGTTCAATGACCGAGCTATGTACAGAGCATGTGCATAGAGGGTCCCAGGCTGGCTGCAATCCTAACCACACTTTCCTGAGTGTAAGCCCCATTGAACAAAATAGGACTTACTTCTGAGTGGACCTGGTTAGGATTGTGCCCTAAATACCTCCCCCTCCTCTTCAGAGCCAGGCACATACCTCTGTTTTGCTCACACCACCCAGAATGGCTCTGCAGGGGAAGGGAGGGACTGTTTGCACACCATGGTGAGGCTCCCTGCAAAACTTAGTGCTTTGCAGCAGCTCTAGCTACACCACTGCAGGGAACAAGCACTGGGGAAACTGGCAAGTGCCAATTCCAGTCAGATCCAGTTTGATGGTGGCTGAATTAGTGGTCTGACTCTGTATATGCAGCTTCATACGTAGGTACACCCAGCCTTACCATCACCGCAGAAGCTCCGTCTGAGAGCCCAAACATGAGTTTGTTGATATGTTTTACAACAAAATTGCAACGTTGAAAGAAAGAGTCAAATGGCTGGTGACACAACATTGCTTTGCTGGCCCAGGAGCTTCCAGAGACTTGAAAGAAAAGAGAACCCTGCTCTTTCAGCCCTTCCAGCAGGGAAAACCAGCTTGGAAATTGTGGAGCAAACAGCAGCATTTTGCGCTGCTCCTGCTCCATTGCTGGAGGAAGATAAAAGCTCGTCAAAAGACCAGAACGCAGCTGTTTGACGGGAGGTGTCCTGCTACACAAACGATTCCATGAGGGCCGCAGAAAGTTCTCACTGCCCAAGTTTGTTATAAAACGGCAAAGCGAACAAGGGAGTTTTTATTTTTACAAGTGCTGTCATCCGAGGCAAAGATTTTTACTTGATTAATCATCAGCCTATTGACCGGTGAATGGATTCATTCATCAATTAAATTCAAATGAACATGCCAAAAAACCCTTGCTTTGAAGGAAAAGCCACTGATTGTCTTTTTTCATTCCTGGTTACAGTAACACACAATAACCAAAATAGCTGCCAGACCATTAAGGGTAGGATCTGTCCCTATTTGTGCACAGTTCTATGCAGTGGCATAACTAGAAGCGGTGCAAAGCACTATGTTTTGCAGGTGGTGCAGTTTTGACCCCCCTCTAGCTATGCCACTGGTTCTGTGCAGTACTAAGAAACCCATCCTCCATTACCACCAGCCCAGCCAATGGCTGGAATCGTACTCCAGACTTATCCAGCAGCTCACTCCTTCCCAGAGCCTTGGCATGCAACATACTTCTCCCAATGGATCTGATTAGTTTCTGGGCTCTAGATTAACATATTTGGGATCTCACATTATTTGGAATAGCCAGGTGTGTTACAGTGAAACTGGTGAGAAGGTGGGAAGATCTGGCCAGGTAACAATGAACTTTTCTTGCTCTTTGAGGAACACTAGGCCAGATAGATCACGATCTTTTTCCGTGGATCTCTTCTTGCTCAATTCAGTGTGGTCTCCCTACCAGGCTGGGATAAGGAGCCTACCAGGCTCCTTATTTAACTTGATGCTGGTTTTAAGATGTATTGCAAGTGAGAATTATTAGGATGTAAAATGCAAGCTCTATTAGGCCACGCTTTGCTGAAATGAAATCATAAATGTCTTTCTGAGTGTTAAAAGATTTTACAAGGATCTGAAGGATGCAGCCTATTCATTTTGACATCTCTGTAAAAGTCGATCTGTTTCAAAAGAGGAAGTGCTCCTCTAGGGACATTCGTGAATGGTGTCCGGCAGTAGTGTAGGCGGTGCGGTAAGTATTGCAGGTGTCAAATGCACCATGTAAGCATCCCCTCCCATTGACCTTTGGAGCCAGTGGTGTAGCTAATGGTGTGCAAGCGGTCCATCCCCTTTGGAGCCATTCCAGGTGGGGGGAGCAAAATGGAAGCAACTGCCTCTGTTTTGCTTCCCCCACCTGCAATGGCTCCGAAGGGGAGGGGAAGAGGCTACTTGCACGCCGCAGTGGGACTCCCTGCAAAACTTACTGCTTTGCACCCCCTCTAGCTATACCACTGCTCCCTCCTCCCACTGTTAGGCTGAAGTGCCTCAGTCCATTCTGCAGGCTGGTCTATAGAGCAGCTTTCTCAAGCGGGGTCTTTGGGAGAGCTGTCACTCCTCCCCGCCCCCACCCTCCAAGAAGATCAGCACTTGCCTAGCTCTGTGGCTCTCCTTTGTGTCGCCCTATTGTCTCTCCTAAGCAGTCCGGTAAGCCTCGGTTTCAGTGCTTTGCCGTGCCCTATTCAGGAGAAAATCTTCTACACAATGGGACCACGTTGGCTCTGGGAACATGGCATGGGTGTTGATCCGTGAAGAAACAGGTCAATTTTGTTCATGGCATAAGGAAGCGCAGATTCGGGGGGGGGAAAAAAAGAAAATAAATATCAAGTCAGCAACAGCAACTAAACCTGTGTCACAGTTTGGGATGGCTACTGAAATCGGCCTCTTGGGGACAATTGTCAACCACAGAGTTTGATGATGAAAAAAAAAGAGGGCTGGCAAAGTATTAAGGTCCCCCTCCTCGCTTTCTGCCAATTAACTATCTTGTTTTTCATAGATTAACATTCTGAGGTGCCAGCATTTCTGATGCTCCACGCCAGGACTTCACAGTGGGAAGCGCAACTCGGCTGGAGCCAAAGCACTGATGTGCTGGAAAATTGGAGGGGATGTGGAACATACCTTCCTTCCACAGAGTTTGATAATCCTGCCTGGCATTGCCTGTGCCAGTGATTTTCAACCAATGTGCCATGGTGTGCCGTGAAAGGCTTGCAGGTGTGCCATGGGGGTTTGGAACACAGCAGTTGAAAAGTGCTGAAAAACTCTTCTGGGGCCTGCAGTTATGTTTCTAGGGGCACATGCTGCATTACTACAGACGATTGCCCTAGAAACAGAGCTGCAGAACCCAGAGGAGTCTCCTGGAAGTTAGAAGTGACATCACAAGAGGCAAAGACCATGGAGAAGACCTTAGAGGTCTGTGTGCTGTAAGAAGAAAAACACTGAACGTCCCTGGCCTATGCTGACCCAGTGGTCAGTAGACCCACATAGCATAGGCCACTGGTCAGCATAGGCTAGCATTGGCTCACCAGGTCCCAGGCAGGGGCCTTTTCCTGGACTTGCCTGGCACCCCTACCTGGGACGGAGCCTGTGATGTCACTGAACTCCAGCTCCTCCTTGGTAATTTTGCTATTATCAATCTAGCATTCACACGAGCCAGTGCTTTTTGAGGAGGAGCAGGGAGAGTGTGTCTTGCATTTCCACAGCTTGCTGCTGTCTTTGTGGGGGGTGCAATCTGCAGTCACAATGAGCTACACATGAGTAAGTCCATTCTGTCACATGTAGCAACAGGCTGGACTCCTTGCTTGTGAAGATTAGGAAAATCCCCCAATTAAGGATTTTCTCTTTGGCCTGAATCCTATAAATCAGGCCTTGTAGGAGGACATTCTCATGTGCTCTGCAGTGGCAATGGGATTGCACCACAGCACAGTAGCTCTGACACTCCTGTGCACATTTGTGTGAAGGGAGACTTGTTTTCGCCACTGGATAAAGGCAGGATTGCCAACTGACCCTCCAAAGGGCTCTCTTGTGCCTTTAAGAACAACTTGAAGCAAAAATCAGTAGGTAAAGCAGTGGCATCACCAGGGTTTGCATCACCCAGTGCGAGAGGCCAGCATGACACCCCGATGAGGAACCTCCTCCCATGCAATGGGCAGGGCAATTCCCTGGGCAACGGGCATGGCGATGCGCCATTACCTTGACAGCACTGGTTTGTTAGCTATAATTTTTGATAGAATAGAGGTATTTCAATGTGGTTTGTTTCATTGCATTCTGTATGAAATTACACATCAAATGGTATGTAACATGATGGTATTATTTTAAAAATTTTGCCCAGTAGTGATGTCACCCCCCATGTATGTCCCTGCACCCCCACATCTCCCTAGAGACACTACTGAGGTGAAGCTTTTTCACAATGTAGAGCTAAAAGTTACATGCTAATGCCTGCCCATCAAGCTGTTATTAAGGGCAAGTTGCCAGGACTACTTGAACAGTCAGCCACTCTGATGGAAGGTCTGTCAGGCATTCTAGTGGCGCACAAAGCTCATGTGCCTCTTTGGAGCAACCACAGTTTACCTTCATATAATTAATATGGAACGTAGCCTTTGGGAGCCGGAGGGTCTTGACTACCTTCAACAGGCGATCTGAGAGAGACACACACACAGTTGTAAATGGTGGAGAATCAGTGTCTGGCCCTTTTCTGGCATTTTTCTGAAATGTGTACTATCCTTTTAACGGAATCCTTAATATTTAATATCATGCTAGGATGAAGACTGATTTTTATGCTGAGAAATGTCCATTTTCACAGTTGATTGATCTTGTTTAAATGGCAAAGCCATTTAGTTGTATTAGAAACCATATAAACAGATCAACCTATTTAGTAACATATGAGAGAGAGAGAGAGAGAGTTTATGCGGAAACATTTTTCTTTTATATATATATATTTTTAAAAAACTCTGAAAATAAGCTCAGATGGCTAGCTTCTTTTTATGTACCTCCCCAATGACAGATTTATTGTAGTCCATAAAACAAGCCTCTGGATCTAGCATTGAAAAGAATTTGAACGTCAGCCGAGCTGCGCTCCCAGAAGTTTTCCATAATTAACTATCAGCTACTCATTGTCTGTTCAGCTTCTGGGTTTTTGTTTTTTTTTTTAAATTTAATAACAATTATGGTGTATTATGAGCCCAGGGGCATCTCTAAAACATGCAGATGGATCTTGAGGCTTTAGCTGGTCTTGGAAATGTTTTCTGTACACATACACAAGTGGATACCCGCAGATGTTTGCAGATGTAGCTGTTTGCGTGGAATGTCTCCTGTGCATGTTCCCACTTCACTCTTTCACATGCTCCCCCATTCAGACTGTGTGAATGCAATACTCCTATGCGCACACTGCTCTCACGCGACCTTTCACACAGAACTCTCATACAAGCTGCAATCCTATCTACATGGAGCTGGGAGTAAGCCCAATGACTACAGTAGGACTTACTTCTGAGTAGACCTGCATAGGTTTGAGCTAACAGTGACATAGTCATGGACACGCACAGTGGAACAGTTGACTGGTGCACATGGCTGGGCTCTTGTCCTTTGTGTGGCAGCCCTGAAGTACACTACAGCACTGTGGCTCTTGTGATGCTGTAAGACAGCAGGCACCAAACCCGGCCCATGGGCCAGATCTAATGCCTAGATGAATTCTTCCCCTTTGTGCACGGTGCTTACAGTTCCATGTGGCTGCTCCTTATCTTGCAAGCCGGTCTTGGCAGGAAGTTGTGCCAGGCAGCTGCTTTGACTGCCCATTGCCCCAGCAGGCTCTTTGCCTGATATTGGGGCAGAAGCAGCTGGCCAGAGTGACCTGCTAACAGTGGTGCCACGAGGGTTTACACCATCCAGTGCAGGAGGCCAGTGCGTCACCCCCATGATGGACCTCCTCCGATGTATTGGGTGGGGCAATGCCTCGGGCAGTGGACATGGTAATAAACCATCACCCTGCCACCACTGATGTTTTAGCTATAACTTTTGACAGAATAGAGATATTTCAGTGTGGTTTGTTTCATTGTAATCTGCATGAAAGTATGCATTGATTGACATACAACATGGTGGTATTATACAAAAATACCAAGATTTAAAACATTTTGGTGAGTAGTGGTGTCACCCCCTCCCGCATGTCACCTGGTGCAGCCCGCGCCGCCTACACCCCCTAGCAATGCAACTGCTTCCTGGCACAATCGGCTTTGCAAGATAAGGAACAGCTGTGCAGCACAGTAAGAACTGTGTGCAACGGAGAAGGTTTTGGTAACACAGGAGTCCCATGGTTTGGAGACCGCTGCTGTGAGAGGGCTTGTGGGAATCGCAAGATCTGCTGCTGTAGATCCTCTATTGGGGTGGGTTACCCAACTGCTCCAGATGCATGGATTAAGGAATCAGCTTTGTTAACACTTGCCTAAATCTGAAACCAACTCGAGTTTGCAGGACCAGGAAGTAAAAGAGAGTTTTTCCTTAATTACATTTTTACTTAGATGACCCAAGTCTTTTTTCTTACTTGGAAAAAAAAACAAACACAAATTCTTTTAAAAGAATAATACATGAACATTTGTGCTTTTGACCAAGAAATGGAGAATAGATATCATATGGGGATGAATGAGAGCATGTTGATACTGTTGTTTTATTCCTATTTGTTATTGTTTCTATAGCACCACTTCTGTATGTGGAACTTTGCAGAGGAACATCAGTAAAACACAAATCCCAACGGGGGTGGGGGCGTGGGATAACATCTACATTTAAATGTGGTGGCAGGGAAAAAGAATAGAAAGAAAGAAGAGGCAAGGCTAACAAGGGGTGGATGGGAAGTGTATATCACTTGCTGCCTCCCTCCAGGAATGTAGGAGGGCTTGTAGCCACAAACACCAATAAAAGTCCACGGATCAAATGCACTAAGGTAGACCAGCAGAGATGCAGTTTCCCAGTGTCGAAAATATGCCACTGTTGCTTATATTCCAGGCCTGCTGTTGTCACTTCCTTGTCAGTATTTTACCTTGAGTCTTTCCAACTTTCCCTAATACACAGACAAGTGTCTGCCTTGTGTCTTATTTGTTATCACAGGGAGCTGCTAAATGCGTGGCAATGACAGGCTTGGAAAAGTTTTCATAAAGCCTCACTGGAGCAAAATTTAAATTTAAAAAAAAGCTTTGATTTGTTTTGGAGATCTGCAGGTGCCCCCGGAATTTCACACTGTTGTGGTGCCTGGGCAATGCTGAAGATGTGCACACAGTTCTGTGGAGCCAGCAGCGACTTGGGGAGGGGTCAAGGATCTGATTTTGTTGTGTATTTAAGGCCACTTTGCTGCCCAGGGCCTCCAAAGTCAGGTACAACATCAGATTAAAAAGTCACAATAAACTAATGTCAAAACTGATCAATAGATATATTAAAAGAAAAAAATCAGCAAAGGTTTGAGCAGGCAAAGACCAAAGTAGTATCAATGTAATACCAAAAAACTGCAGATGCTATTGGGAGTGGGTGGGGAACAATGACTCCAGTCCCAAAGCCTGATGAAATAAAGAGGTTCTAACCAAAAGCCTGGTGGCTTGTAAAGTGAGGAACTTATGGGTATCTATAGGGAGGGAGTTTCAAAGCCCAGACACCACTACCAGAAAGGCCCTGTCCTGCATCTCCACCACCAACAATGGTACATCATAGAGAAGGGTCTCTCCTGATGATCTCAGTGGGCAATGAAGTTTATATGGCAGGAGGCACAGCTGGCTCAAGAGCTCCTGGCACCTAAGGAGGAATGCCAGCTGCTGTCTCCCTTAACTGGTGGTGCACAACCTCCACTCCTCCCACTGCCTGGATTAGAAAAGGAAGAGGGAGACAGAGAGGAAGAGGAAGGAGACAGAGAGGAAGAGAATGGTTGTGCTAGAGTGTCAAGAGACACATCTCCACACTTCCTCTTCCATTCTACCCCCTCCTCCTTTCTCCGTGTAGGAAATGGGAAGAGGAGAAAGAGGTGAAGGCAGATGGGTGAATGGAAGCAGGTGCTTCCTGGGAAGTCTGTCATCCACCTTGGTCATAATCATGGATGGGCTGGTCCTGGTAGGCGACGGTCCTTTACTGGTGGAGGTGGATTTTTTTGTGATAACGAAAAAAATATATAACACTGCTTTCTGCACTTCTCATTTTTGTAACAACACCACTAAAAAACCAAAATCTCCAGAATCTGAAAAAACCAAACTCTTCACACCTCTACTTGAATGTGACTTCATCTGCTGACATTATACCACCTATATCATGTACCTAGTACATTTTTAAAGCAATTATAATTCATAATTATAACATATAAATTGTAATATAATACATTATAATATTACAATATAGAATATAATATATCATATAATATACAATATACCGGGTAGATGGGACTCGTTAGCCTGGGAAGGCAGCTCATCTGAGAGAAGGAAAACTCTGATCCCAAACCTCCACTGCCTTGTGGCTACATCCAGTTATGGAAAAGGCTTCAGGAGTCAACCTCGAGGCAAAATCCGGAGCCGGAGTCCCTGAGGCAGTTCATGGCTGAACACAGTCACGTATTGGCAACTCCTGCGACGCCGCTGGAACCAACCGTATTGGCCTCTGCCTTTCCATTGGACCATTTCAGCGACGTGGAGAGGGGGGATTTGCTGCATGGGTAACAGCCTATCCTCCATACCTACTTTACCCAGGCTTCGCGCACTGGAGAGGACAGTCTGTTCCAGAACCACCATTCAGAGCATGACACCATAGTCTTCTGAGACTGAAGGATGCCAACAACATAATATACAAGTGGAGCTTGTTTATCCACAGATTTTTCATCTATGGATCTGGCTCAACGCAGATCCCCTGGACCTGCGTTGAGCCAGATGGTCCGGAAGTGACATTTTTTGCCATATAAGGCATTCTGAGGCCCGGGGAAGTCCCTCGAGGGCCTTAGAATGTCTAATATGGTGAAAAACTATGGGGAAACTGGAAGTGGCTTTTATTGCCTCTCTGGGCCAGACATGCACTGCCTTTGTGGGCTTCAGAAAGCCCTCTGGATTGGACCAGAGCACAGCTTCAGTCCCGTTCAGAGACAGAAAGCGGTGGAAAATCATGGATTTGATTATCCACGATTTTCTGCATCAGCGAGAGGTTCAAGAATGGGTCCCTCACAAATACAGAGGCCTACCTGTATATATTATATTATATTATATTATATTATATTATATTATATTATATTATATATAGGTAGGCCTCAGTATCTCAGTATAATTTGTAAAAATGCTCCCTTGGAATAAAAACACATAATACTGCTTTCTGCACCAACTTTAGAAAACTCCGAAAATCCACACACACAAAACCATTTTCACCCACCTCTATTTATTGAGTAATAAAGATTAGGCAAATGCATGGGGAGGGGGAGAGGTAACCTCCCCCCATTGTCACTGCTCTGATCCAATTCAAAGACCCCCCTGAAGCTATTTTAAGATGAAAACTGAAATCCTGGGAGATCCAGTCACATCTCCTGAGTCTTGTGTAGCCTGGCCCAGAGATCCTTTGAGACTATAAGAAGCTCTGAGATTTCAGGGACCCCACGCCCACCAGATCTGAAGTCACCAGTTGTTTCATGTGGACATTTTCAAGGCAAACTTCAATACTCTTTGGCATGTTTCTCTTTTAATTTTCTTATTTAAGCAACATGAGAAAACTTAACGAAAAGGAGAAAAAACAATTCTCTGCTTAGAAAATTCTCCTGACCAAATACGGCAACGTAAATTAAATTTCCCCCCCTCCATGCAAAGTGACTGCCTGTCTCTTGTTCACAAACTAATTGATATCAGAGCTAGTCTTACAAATCAATATTCTTCAATCAAAAGTGAGAGTGAAAATGTCCCATCACATCAGCTGAATTCTAGAAATAATTGCACTGAACCTGATTTGATTTTTTTGTTGTGTTTTATTGTGGGCTTAACTCACTTGAGCAGAATATGCAAGAAAAACAGGTGGGCTCCCTCCCCAGCTTCCCTGCAGCTTTGCCCCAAACAAGTTGTCTGTGAGAGTCATCCTCACACCGTGGTCCCCTATTTACTTTACACCCCGTTTAATGAAACACCCTCAAGAGGTCTAGTAACCCTGCAAGGCCATAATGGTGTCAAGAGCAGTGGTAACATTCGGCAGAGTAAACAAAAGAAGGAAAGTGCGAAGATCTGCCCAGCTTGCTAGGAAATTTAGAGACAAAATGTTTTCACACTCAGTACAGATGACTAAAGTGCGGGAGTAATCAATGCATGGAGGGCTCTGATACTCTCTAAATGGCAACTAAAACAATCCAGGGTTCAAACACTTTCCCTATGAGAAAAAGCAAAGACATTTGGGACTCTTTTGTTTAGAAAAAGAATGATTAAGGCTGGGGTGTATACGTTATGTGTGAGTCAAGCCCAGAAGCTCCAAGATAAGAGAAGCCATTTGACATAACTGGGAAAATACTTGCAGGTTTACAACAGAAATCTGTGTGAGTGGTTGGATCTGTGTGATATTCCCCAGGGCCTGAATGATCCTAGGTCCAGATGGACTGGAGACAATCAGATTAGTTGTGCTTGGTTCCCCCCCCCCTTTCACCAATCTGTTTTATGCCTGAGCTTTTCCGGTGAGTTATAAGCAATAAATAGTTGAAGTATTAGGGGAACGTCTGATATGTCTTCCTTTACTCACAGATCACTCTTCGCTCTTCGCTCACAACAGGAGAGGAAACTGAGCACTTTCCACATGCGCTGCCTCCGACGCTCAGGCCCATAGCCAGGGAGACAGACCAGGGACAGACTGCACTTGCTCCCGGTGTGGAAGGAATTGTCACTCCCAAATCGGCCTTTTCAGCCACACTAGATGCTGTGCCAGAACCACCATTCAGAGCGCGATACCAGAGTCTTTCGAGACTGAAGGTTGCCAACATATGATATGACTCACAGATCCAATATGATGACCTGATAGAGTTCAGAAAATAATTGGTAGCTTGGGGAGAATGGATGAGGAGACTCCCCCCAATAATCCGTATTGTAACCTTACTAACTCCCCAGTAACAGGCACTTTTTAAGTGGGTGCTCTTCTTTTATTTAGCAGGGGGAAACTGACCCTCCTCACCCCAGCACTGCCTTTTCTAGTGGCTGTCTGCTGGTATTCTTTTACATCCCTTTAGATTGTGAGCCCTTTTGGGACAGGGAGCCATTAGTTGTTTGTTTGATTTTCTCTGTAAACCACTTTGTGAACTTTCCGTTGAAAAGTGGTTTAATAATAATAATAATAATAATAATAATAATAATAATAATAATAATAATAATAATAATAATAATTTAGAGACTCCCAATGAAATAGATTGACAGTACAGGTAGGTCCCCATATCTCTGGATCCAGTATTCACAGTTTCAATTATCCATGGATCCTGGGGGTGTGCACCCCCCATGCACCCATTAATGTTATTTAATGCTTATGCAAAAATTATTTAATTTAATGCAAAAATATTCTTGCTTTATAGGGTCGCTATAAGCGTACAAACTTATAGCGATACGCAGACTGCCTCCTGGGAGCCTGAATGCTTGAAAAGAATAGATCTTTTAACAGGAAGCAATTAACTTCCTGTTAAAGTTAACAGTTAACAGGAAGCAATTAACTTCCATTACCTGTTAATCTCAATCTAGCTTTTTAAAGGATTCAGGCTGCCAGGAGGCAGCCTGCATGTCCTATAAGATTGTATGCTTATAGTGATCCTGTAAATCAAGAACATTTTTACTCAGTAAGCCTCTAAATAACGTTAATGGGCACAGGGAGAGCAGGGGGTTCCCCATTTCCACAGTTTCTGTATCAGCAGGGGGTCCCTGGAATGAATCCCACACAGATATAGAGGTACCCCTGTATATTCAGGACAGACAAAAGAAAATACTTCTCCACAAAATGCATATGGCGCACAAGAGGTGGCAATGCCCACTTGCTTCAGTGCCGCTCACATTCATGCAGGATTCATCTATGTACAACTGTGAGCCATGATCACTCAACGGAAGCTGCATGTTCCGAGGGGATGGCTCTCTGAGTAGATTGGCGGAGGACAAACCACAGCGCCAGCTGCCTTCATGCCCTGCTTGGGAGAATCCCAGAGGTCTCTATCTGGCTGGCTGCTCTTGGAAAAAGACTGACCTTTTGCCCTGATCCAGCAGGGCTCTGCATCTGTTCTTGTGTTCACTCCGCTGCACGAATGTGCAAAAGCGTCACATCTTTCTGGGCCCAGGAAGTTGGGCATGCTGTTGGCATTGTGTGGCTTTGACTGTCAACCTGGAACATCCCACGACATGTTTTCCATGAAAAATAGATTTCTCTCCAAAACCAACAGCATGCCCAGATTCCAGCTATTTCAAATGGTTATTCCACATCTGAGTCTCATTTGCCTCTTAAGAAAAGAATGAAAAGTAAGAGGAAGAAAAGGAAGCGTACAGCATTTCAAAGGTAACGGCAGGCTCCGCATTCTGAGATGCTCTGGCTTTTCCTGCAAAATCTTTAAAAGTGAGGAAGCAGAACTACTTCAAAGGTCAGATGAATAATTCACTCAGATTTAGGCTTTTCCAACGGGCTTTTGAACAACTGGTAGATTTGCTAGTGAATGTTACCTTTAGGCAAAAGTGTAGTGGAGGAAGAGCACAAACAAGTGTCGCTGTTCTAGAAGACTTGCCATGTTCTATTATTTAGCTTGGCTGTGCGCATTACAGGGAATTGCAAGGAACGGATGTGCAAGTGATTTGCACGCTGGTTTTGTGTGTGTGTCAGTTTGACAGGGTACGAAGTGGGGACCTGCCTCTCCCCATAAAAAGATGGAGATAGGAACAAAAAGCAAAGCAGAATCAGGCTAAGATCCATTGAGTAGATTTTTTTTCTCACAGACCCTCAGATATTTACAGATAGGTATCATGCCACTCCTTAACTATTTCTTCCAGGGTTGGGAACTTCAGTTTGGTGAGTTGACTCAGCATCGAGACAACATGCATTTTTCGCTGACTCATGCATGGGAACTTCAGTTTGGTGAGTTGACTCAGCATCGAGACAACATGTATTTTTCGCTGACTCGAGTCACATGTGTCAAAGACTCGGGCAAACACTCAAGTCTGGGGCTACTGACTTGGAAAGCAGCATGGATTTGGATGACACAAGTTGCCCAGACATGGCTTGCGGGTGCTGCTTTCGTATTCGGATACTGCGCCACTTCCGTGTCACCCGAAAGGCCTCATGCAATGATCCAGAAGTTGGGCATTCAGATCTGTGTGAACAGCAGCAACCAGCAGTAGGGTACATTATGTTCATTCAGGAGGCAGACACGGGGGCTGGGAGTGGAGAGAAATGGTTAATTTTTTTGGTTGGGTTTAAGGGTATCAGGTTGCAGAAGTAACTAACTGCAGAAGTAACTAGCTGGGTGCTGTACGTGTCCAGAACATGGGAGAGGGACTTGCTTTTTCATGTCCCCCAGACTATCCATTGGACAGAAGATGTGTCCTGATTTTGTGTCTTGGGGACTTCAGGGGAGTGTTTAAAGAGAACTCTGACACACACACCCGGGCAGCAGAGTTCCATTTTTTTCTACAGAACCATGGCTGACTTTTTTATGGAAAAGACTCGACTCGATTCTTATAATAATAATAATAATAATAATAATAATAATAATAATAATAATAATAATAATAATACAGGCATTTATATACCGCCTTACCTGATCGTCAGATTTCTCCTCAGACTTTAATTCAAGGCGGTTTACATGGGCAGGCTGTTCTAAATCCCCGTAGGGATTTTTACAATTGAAGAAAGGTTCTATCTTTCAAGAACCACAACATCGTGCAGACCTGGCCACGGTGATCCATGCCTCAGTGACATCGAGGTTAGATTACTGTAACACGGTCTATGTGGGGCTGCCCTTGAAGACGGTTCGGAAACTGCAACTAGTGCAGAATGCGGCGGCCCTTGTGGTTACTGGAGGTAGGCGGTTCAACCCTGTCAGTCCGCTTCTCCAGCGGCTGCATTGGCTGCCCATTCGTTTCCAGGCCCAATTCAAGGTGCTGGTTTTGACCTTTAAAGCCCTATGCTGCTCTGGACCAGGGTATCTTAGAGATCGCCTACTCCCATACAATCCGGCTCGTCCTCTTAGGTAATCAGAGAAGGCCTTTTTACAAGTGCCACCGTCTAGGGAAGTATGTGGGGCAGCGGCAAGAAATAGGGCCTTCTCAGTAGTGGCACCAACACTATGGAACTCCCTTCCCCTTGACTTAAGAATGGCTCCCTCTCTTGAGACCTTTCGGCGAGGCCTGAAGACCCTTCTGTTTAAACAAGCCTTCTGTGTTCTCGGCAAGAAATAGGGCCTTCTCAGTAGTGGCACCAACACTATGGAACTCCCTTCCCCTTGACTTAAGAATGGCTCTCTCTCTTGAGACCTTTCGGCGAGGCCTGAAGACCCTTCTGTTTAAACAAGCCTTCTGTGTTCTCGGCCTTTTTAACATCTTTTTTAACATCTTTTAATATTTTTTACAGGCCTGATTCTTTTATGATTTGCTGCTGCTCTATGCTCTTTTTACCTATTTTTTTTATCTGACTGCTGTTTTTATGACATGTGTTAATATGTTTTTATTTGTTATGTTTTTTAATCTGTTGTAAGCTGCCTTGAGTCCCTTCGGGGAGAATAAAAATAAAGTTGCTGTTGTTGTTGTTGTTATTTCAGATTGATCTTTTATGGTCTGTTATCACTTTCTGGCCTCCAGATTCCTCCCATGCAGGCTGACAAGCAGCTCCTTCATCTCTCCAAGAGCAGGTGGAATAGCTCGGCTGGGCTTGTTAGCTGCTTCAAGGTCTCGCCATTCACGGTGCCGGTGGCCTCGAACTGGCAACCTTCGGATGTTTTTGGGTTGAGTTAAAGGGGGAAGAGACTCATGACTCAACTCAAGTCAAGCTGCACTGGATTTGCTCATCTTTCATCTCTTCTCTGAAATATGCCATCTCCTTCAACCTGTCAAGAGAGCTGGCACGTTGTCAGAGATCAGCCATCTCAGGCACTGACTGAGTCAACACTGCTCAAGCCAATCCCTTAACCCTTAGTTCTGGTAACCATGATAATGCCCAATGCGCCATCAGGAAGTGTGTGTGGTGCCATGGAGGGGGCAATGCAGCACTCTGCTGCAGGGCTCACAACAACATGGTTTTAGCACTGCTGGAGGAAGTTGCTTGATCTGACAGAGTCCCAGTTGCAACTGTGTTCCTTTATGTCTCCTGGTCCTGGCTACTGGTAATGAGAAGTATTCCAACTATGCCAAGTGTTCCAAGCATGCCAACTATTCCCAGAGAGTGCCCCCCCCAAAAAAAAAATCAAATTTTTACAAAAATTCCCAATAATATCAAAAACTGTATAAATTAAGAAAACAAGTGCATTGCATTGTATGTGCTGCTAAAATATATGTGCAATTCTTTAATACTAGATCTCACAAAACCTGCAATTCATTTCAGACAATATGCATGTACTTACCTCTGTGGGCAAGCACAAAATGCAGATTTTCAGAGTCAGTGTAGAGTCAGAATCGACATGGCAAACCAACGTGATGGTCATTCAGTCATTTACTGCACAGTTTGCACATCCAGCATGCTGGAGAGTTCTTGAAGACTGGCATTTGAATTTTTAAAAAACACTTTAAAATGATACACTAGAGCATTTATAGAAAATTCCCAATGTGTTACCCTGCATGTACCTGATCTTGTCTGATCTTGGAAGCTAAGCAGGGTCAGGCCTGGTTAATACTTGGATGGGAGACTGCCTGGGAATACTGGGTGCTGTAGGCTTATACCATAGTCTTTTGAGACTGAAGGTTGCCAACCATTAATTAGTTTTACTTAAAAAATTCCAAAATTTGGGAGGTTTTCCCGGACTTTGCACTTCTGCTGCCTACCCCCTTTGAGGCTCCCCCCATTGCTGCAGAGGGAGGACCCTTACAGACATAACCTCCAGGCCCAGAACCGAGCACTCTGCTGCCTCCAAGGCTCTTCTGGCTTGGCCTGACACATTCCCAGCATGTGGAGGGCAGTAGTAAAGGCTGAGAGGCTCCCAGCATGTTGGAGTGTGGCTCAAAGAGGAGCATCTTTGGGGGGTTCAGTTTAGGCAACCAGGGTTCCTCACTGTCAGGACCTGGGTCCTGCACTTCAACAGCTCAGGGACATGAGGTGCAGGGCAGGTGAAGCAGAACTGCCCCACTGATGTCCTCAGAAAATTGCTGCAGCCTAACTTGATGATCGCGCATGTGTTCTGCCTAGGGGGAATGCATGTGCAATGATCAGGTTAGGCTGCAGCAATTTTCGGAGGACACAGGTAGGGCAGTTCCGCCTCACCCGCCACGTCCACACTGCACGTGCCTGCAACAACTGGTACCAGAGATCTGACCAGCTTTCCCCCCTCCAAGTGTGAGTCCTGGCTGTCCTTTGAGGTCGGTGCCATTTCAGCTCTGTTTGAGAATCAGGGTGAAGTGGTGCCGAGTGCAGAATTCGCCATCCTCATTGAGAATTATACAATGAAAGGAAAATCCATGCAGATTAACTGGTGTGGGCAAGGCCTCGGATTCCTTCTATGGATAATGTCTGCTTTGTCCTCGCCACTCACTTGGATGCTAAGAAGGAAGCTTTTAATATTTGGATCAGGTAACTGGGAGATGCATCCTCTAATTTGCCTCCCAGACTTGACTCTCTCTCTCTCTCTCTCTCTCTCTCTCTCATGCTATCGAAGTCAGTAACGGGTAATAAAGGTAGCAATTATTTCTGCATTGCCGGCTGCCCACTGCAAGGCCCTGCCCCCAGCTTCTTTACTAAGCCGCATTCAATATTTATTCATGTATGTAAATTCTACCGGTCAAAATCTTGACACATTCACGGCGTAACATATTTCATTCGGTTTATCCCCTGTAATTGTTCCCAACTGCTCAACAGCTCTGAATGATGAGTTCCATTGAGAGCGGCAGGCACAATGAGTGTAGCGCCTGCTTTTTCCATAAATAATCTTGCAGGTTCGGAAGACTCGAAATGACCTTGCTTCATTTGGTTGCGGCGTTGGGAGGCCCTTGGCTGAAATGTACTTCTGCGTTTCAGGCTTGATGGTGTTTTTACCCCCTTATTTTGATTAAAGGAAGGGGGAAGAGAATAATACTGAACAAAAGAGTCTGTGGGCCCACCACCAGCAGGACCACTGCTGGCAAGAATGCAAATACAAATGCTGTTGTTGGATATTGAATATTTATGTGGTGCTGCCTGAATGCGACCGGTTGTGCTACTGCGCACTGAAGGAAGAGCTTGCTTCCTTTCTCTGCTGCTCCAGAACAGAGGAGCTTTTGATGCAGGAGCTGAGGGAGGGTATGGTTTAAGTGCTTGGCAAGCTGGGTGGGAGTTCTAGTACCTCCCTCTGCCTGATTTTGGTGGTACTGGTTTCCACAGATCTCTTTTGTGTGTGTGTACAAGCTTTCATTGGCCCAAATTGTTCTCAGTCCATTAAGAGTGCTCTTCTTGTCCTCTTTCAGGGTGTTCCACACAGGCAACTGGTGTGGCCTTCCTACTTCCTATAGCAGCACCATCAACACCTTGAGAGCCATAAAGTGTATAGCTGTTAATGTCAGAAATGGAAAAGAGTTCCAGGGAGGAACCTTGGAGAGAAGATTTGAGCAAGACATCAAGTAGATTAAACAAAATAATCATTTGTGTTTTAGAACTGTGATGGATGAATGGATAGAAGGATGGATGAACTGCATTTATATTTGTTTCTTTCTTGAAATTCATAGCATACATAGGATTCCCATGCAGCCTTTCATACAGGCCCTGCTGAGATCCAGACCTGCTCAGCTTCAGCAAGGTTGCTGTATTAGTTGTCCTCAAACCATGTCAAATCGACAATCATTGCTGATGACCCTTTCAGCATCAATATCTTTGTCTCTGCTTACCAATTTTATCAATAACCTCTTGAGGCTTCAATCCTTTCCACACTTACTTGGTAGTAAGCCCTATTTACTATAATGGGACTTATTTCTGAGTAGACATGCATAGCATTGGTCTGTGTATTACCTTAAAACCCAAAATACTGGAGTTTTTAAATTATGTGGAAAGGGAAAACGAAGAGAGAATTTCATCTTAACTTGTCCTCATGGCCACAGAGAATTTTGAAAAAGTGACAGGAAAAATGCTGAGTTCTCATAAATTCATTTCTATATGCAAGGCATCATTTGATATTTTAGCCATCAACCTCTGAGCATGCCTTGGCCAATCAGACCATAATAAGATCAACTCTGATACAGAAGACACTTCAGAAGACATTGTGTGGATGTAAAATGTGTTGTTGGCACTGACCCTAACTCATCATGAGATAATTTACATCATCATCATTTACATGTAGGCTTAGAACATATGCAGCTGAACCTACAAACCTAGCAGTCAAACTACCTCTATATTCAGAAAACCACTGAATCCTGGAGCTCAAACATCCATGAGTGGAATAAGTCACAAAGAAAACTAGGATCTCCCTGAAGTCTGACTTGAACAGAGAACTCTGTACTCAGATCAAGGCAAGAAAAATCATTTGCTATAGCAAGTGGTGGTGTTGAGATGTTTGCAGGTTGGCACAATGCACTTTCAAAGGCAGTATTCAAAGGAAAGAGACAACAATGCGCACAGGAGAGTTCAATGTCAAGAAGTGGACAGACAGATCAATAGGAGAGTTCTGCAAAGAGCAGCTCAAATGGAACAATTACAGGACAAAACAGTTGCATTGCCTAAAACAGGTCTGGAAAGGGCTTTGGGAACTGCTTGAGAAGGATTTTTAAAAGTATGGGGAATTCCATCAGAAATTGTTACCTTCTACCATTTAATGATGGCTGACTAGTTATGAAAAATACATATTTTATTCTGAACATAAGAGAAGCCCTGCTGGATTTGTGCCCGAGCTGGCTCAGATGCTCATCTTGGGTTCTACAGCACAGGCTGAAGGAGTTGGATGAGTTTCATTTGGAGAAGAGATGGTTAAAGGGTGACATGATAATGACATAAATATCTGTTGGACGATATTTATCATGTGGGAGAGGGAGCAGATTTCTTATTGTTTACTCTGGACTGCGGGACCAGGACAAATGAGTTTAAATTTCCATGTGAGAGATTTCAATTACATGTTAAGAATCTGGTCTTTCACCTGGGCCAAGCAAGCACCTCCAAGGTGCTTGCAGACTGCCCCCCTTCTTTGCTGTAGTTTTTAGAGGAAAGCTGCCTCTGTAAAGGTGCCTTTTAATGATCGTTGGTGTCAGGCCTGGGACACGGGGGAACCCCTTGGGTTGCAGGAGGCAGCGGCAGGGACACAGTGATGTCCTCAGTGATGCCTCAGCCTGGCCCAAGTGGCCTCAGTAGGGTTGTGGGGAAAGGGGGTTGCCTCACCCAGGCCCTTCTCCCCACAGTCTGGGACTCTCACAGCCCCCAGCTGCTTTGGCTCATGGGCTAGCCAGCATCTGCTCCAGCCAGCAGCCTAACCAGTTCTGCCTTCATCTCTGGCCGGCCTGGGCTTTATGCTGGAGACCAGCCCCCTTAGGCGCCTGTGAGAGTTAGAATGCTGGCCACCTGAGCCTTCTCTCCCTCTTCTCACCTGTGCCTCTCCCTCCTGCTCTGCCTGCTCGCCCCGGCGCGGGCTGGGCTTCCAGGCTGTGTCGACCTCACAGAGCAGCAGGCAAGGAGGTAATGGGGAGCCCTGGAGCTCTGTGCCATCGGCCGGAGGCCCGCCCAGCCGGTCAGGGACTGGCTTGGTCCCCCATGGCCCCAGTACCAGGCTCAGGAACAGGCCAGGTGTACCACTGACTGCCCAGTCATGGCTCACCCAGGAGTCCACAGACCCGTCCCCTCTGGCTTTGCTACTGCCCTCCCGGCGGGAGTGAGGGTCCACCTGTGGCAGCCCTGTGGCTCCATTTCCCCTGCAAGCTGCAGGGGCTAAGGCAGGCTCCCTCTTCCTGTTGCTGCTGCTGCCCAGCCTAGGGGCTGGCTCCTGGATGGCTCTACTCCCGGCTAAGTCAGGGGAACTCCTTCAGTTGGCAAGAACTATTCAAAGGCCTGCTCCTCATGGATTTTTCTAATCTAGTTACAGACCCTTGGTCTAATCCAGGGGGGCTCTTCTCACGTTATCTCTATTTTAGCGGCCAACTAGATGCCTCTGCAGAAGCCCCTAAGCAATAGCACAGCTACGGGGGGGGGGGGGGCGTTGTGTGATAAGTATTCAGGCACCACAACATGCCATGTCACCAGCCCCTCCTCCTTGCCATCAGAGCCATTCTGGGCAGTGCTAGCAGCACCTTGCTATAGCTGCCCAGAATGGCTCTGATGACGAGGGGGAGGGACTGGTTACAGAGCGCATTGTGGCACCTGCAATACTGACTGCGCCACCCTCCCCGTAACTATGCTACTGCCTGTAAGCAGGACATGAAGGCTACAGCCTTACACGACTGTTGCAACCACCCCACCCCCACGACTAGTATTCAGCAGCATACTATTTTTCAGCCACACTAGACGCTGTTCCAGAACCACCATTCAGAGCATGATACCATAGTCTTTCGAGACTGAAGGTTGCCAACAACCTGATTTCCGAACCTGATTATGCTATAAAGCCCTCACTGCCAGACTATTCTCCTCCACCAATTTGTCCAATCTCCTTTTAAAAGTCACCTAAGCTAGTGGCCATTTCCATATCTTCTGGGAGAGCATTTTGTAATTTAATCATAGTAAAGAAATTTTTTTACCTGTCCCAAATCTACTGACAATTTCAGCAGGCTCTAATATTTTGAGAGGGAAAAACATCTCTCTATCCACTTTTTTCCTCAGCATCCAACATTTTTTGAACCTCTGTTATGTACCCCCTTACAGCCCAATGAAGAGCTGCCCAGGGCGCCCAGCCTCGGCGGCACCAAGAACAACTACTGCTGGATCCCGCGCGCCTCTGGCTACCGCAAGCGGCACCTCAGGAGAAGGGGACTTTTGTCCCCTTCTCCTGAGTAAGGGAAGCGGTCCCACAATGGGGCCGCTGGGGCACCTTCCTTATGAGAAAGGGCTACAGCGTTTGGGCCTCTTCGGCCTAGAAAAGAGATGCTTGAGGGGGGACATGATTGAGACATACAAAATTATGCAGGGGAAGGATAAAGTGGATAGAGAGATACTCTTTACACTCTCACATAACACCAGAACCAGGGGACATCCACTAAAATTGAATGTTGGGCGGGTTAGGACAGACAAAAGAAAATATTTCTTTACTCAGCGTGTGGTCGGTCTGTGGAACTCCTTGCCACAGGATGTGGTGCTGGCATCTAGCCTAGACGCCTTTAAAAGGGGATTGGACAAGTTTCTGGAGGAAAAATCCATTATGGGTTACAAGCCATGATGTGTATGTGCAACCTCCTGATTTTAGAAATGGGCTATGTCAGAATGCCAGATGCAGGGGAGGGTACCAGGATGAGGTCTCTTGTTATCTGGTGTGCTCCCTGGGGCATTTGGTGGGCCGCTGTGAGATACAGGAAACTGAAGTAGATGGGCCTATGGCCTGATCCAGTGGGGCTGTTCTTATGTTCTTATGATTTTCAACTTTTTCATCTCATGGCGCACCGAGAAGGTGCTAAAATTGTCAAGGCTCACTGTCAGTATTTTGACAATTGACAAGGCACACCACACTGCTGGCCAAGGGCTTGCATCCCCCAATAGACCTACTAATATATGACCCTTCTCCAAACTCACACAGCACACCTGTAGAGCATTTGCAGCACACCAGTGTGGCTCGGCACAGTGGTTGAAAATAGCTGAATATTTGAAAATAAATCTGTTTTCCCCCCTCTGCCCCTTCTCATCCATCATGGTGTCTCCTCTCTCTGTATTTCCAAAGGTATTAATTTATAAAATTTCCCCACAAATAAATAAGTGCTGTTTGGCTTTCCCTGTCTAATTGATTTGCCCTACAGGTGATAGCGTATTAGCATATTAGCCTGACCACTTAAAGCCACCATGCTTTGAAGGGCAAGGACAGGTATTGATACCACACACTCCGCTTGCTCCAGCTTGCCAATAAACGGGACAGTTTTAGGTGAGACCAAATATGACCGAGTCAATCAACCTGACAGTAAAACAAGTAATTTCATAATGCAAATCAATATGCGAGAAGGTTGGGGGAGGGTGTTGTAAGGTTGCTTTTTTCCCTTCAATTTTCACTTCTCCTGTCGCTATAAGCAAGACAGAGAATTGAATTAAACTCCAAAGTGGAGACAATGATTCCGAACATGATTAAAGAACAAGAGTGAATGGAGGGAGAGAGAAGAAACAAGCTATGCGCAGGCATGAAATATGAACTTGCACTGGGAAACCGTAAAGGGAGTGATTAGAAAATCAAAAGCAAAAGACCTTAATGCAATCAGTAGGAGAGGCCCATCCAAAATAAAAAAAAAATAAAAAATGATGGCATGGCATGAGAAGCCTTTAAAAAAAAAAGAAATTAAATCCAAGGATTTTTTTTCATTTTCACTGCCATTCCTTCTGTGAATTCTAAGTACCTAGAGGCAGCACTGATGATTCTCACACTCCATCTGGAGGTTGTGTTTATGAGATGCACAGGGATTGTGTTCCTGCTCCTCAGGATCTGATGTGCAAGCACAAACGTGGAGCCAACATGCATGACTGTTTAAGGCTACTCAAATCTGAATGTAAACGTTGAAAAATATGGTGAGCCACTTGTGTGTCCATGTCCAACCAAGGTGTTCTGTGTACCATCCAATACACTGCCATGCAGGCTTCCTCTAGCCTTACAAATTAATGAGAAGGAAAACTCTCATCAGAATTAGGAATGCAACTCTTAATAAATCAATTGGATATATGAAACAACTGCAAATATTTTATTGATTTTAGAAAGATCTTTCTTTCCAGTACCAATGCAGTTGTGCCAATAGGGCGTATACTGCATTCTGTGGGGGGGGGGGGGAAGCCGGTCACAGAGACCTCCTCAAGGTAAGGGAACATTTGTTGCCTTACTTTGCAGCTGCATCAGTGCTGGAAAATTAGATAGGATTGGGCCCTACTGTGGTAACTGCTGAGATAATCTTGAGGACTAGAAACAAGTGACTGTATTTTTTAAAAGTTGAACTATGTCTTTTCCTTAATTTTATCAGCAGTGTGCTGAGTGCAGGGAGAAAGAGGAAGTTATAAACTAGAAGTCCTTTGTGAAAAACCACAATTTCCAGCTACCTGCTCCTTGCTTGCCTGAAGCTTTCCAGAAGAAAACTTTTTCAACATTTGCTTATTTGATAGCAAGGAAGATTCAGCGATTGCTTTTTAGAAGCAATTAACTTTTTATAACTTTCCACTAAGGTTTTATGGTTTTTATGATGTTGTGTGTCTGTTTTAAGGAGATGCAAAAAAAGGGTAAAATTTTCATAATATGACTGAAGTCTAGCATGCATCAAAGTTACGAGTAGCATGCTGTCCTTTGTGAGACGGAAGAAGGGAGGGAGAAGGGAATGAATTAAAGCAAGCAAGGAAAGTACTTTCAACCTTCATTTTAATTTCTGGTCTTCTGCCAGTTTGTGTCATCATTTGTCACCTTAAAGGAAGACCTTTAAAAATAATAAAATAAAAAGAATAGCATCTAAAGGTTATTAGCACATCATTCTTCCTTGTCTCTTGACTACTGTTTTTCATGATAGCGCTGCAGTAGTGCCAAAATGGCTACCGCTGCATCCAGCTGGGCTGGGAAGCAGCACTGGGGCTATTCAGGGTCTTATGCTCCCTTATGCCGTGTAATGACCAGGCGGCCCAATGATCTCCTTGCATTTGTGCCTGCTGTTGAGTAGGTGCAGATTTGACGAGACCCGTGTCAGGTCTCCCGGGCCCAGATGGATATGGCGGCAGGGTCTCCTGCCATCTCTGCACCTCCTGCCCCGCTCTCTCCCCTGCCATGCCTTACCCTGTTTCTACAATTTGAGGACACTAATTACAGCTAACTTGAAACATAGAATTGTGTCCTGTATGACTGTACCATATAGGTGATCTCTATGAGTTGGCATCCTTCAGTCTCGGAAGACTATGGTGTCACGCTCTGAATGGTGGTTCTGGAACAGAGTGTCCTCTCCAGTGCGCAAAGCCTGGGTAAAGTAGGTATGGAGGATAGGCTGTTACCCATGCAGCAAATCCCCCCTCTCCACGTCGCTGAAATGGTCCAATGGAAAGGCAGAGGCCAATACGGTTGGTTCCAGCAGCGTTGCAGGAGTTGCCAGAATGCGACTGTGTTCAGCCATGAACTGCCTCAGGGACTCCGGCTCCGGATTTTGCCTCGAGGTTGACTCCTGAAGCCTTTTCCATAACTGGATGTAGCCACAAGGCAGTGGAGGTTTGGGATCAGAGTTTTCCTTCTCTCAGATGAGCTGCCTTCCCAGGCTGACGAGCCCCATCTACCCGGTGGCTGTCTAGTCGCCTCTTACGACAAGTACAGCCAAACTGAGGGCCTATTCTTATCCCCAGCCCCCAGGGGAAAGTAAATAATAATAATAAATAATAATAATAAATAATAGTAATAATAATAGTAATAATAATAGTAATAATAATAGTAATAATAGGTGATCTCTAGGCACAAGGGATTGGTTATGTGACCAACAAACAGAGAATACCAAACAGGCAAGGTAAACCAGAGACCTCACTCTGCTCCACGAGACATTTTACGCAAGATGCTAGCTCAATTTTTTAAACTACTCTTCCGGGTTTTAAAACAAAGAATAACTGTATCAGCAATGGCCTCTCGGAATAATTCTTTGTCTGATCTTCTGTTAATTTAATTGCTTCTTACCTATGAACTGAAGCATCTTTTCTCCTCTCTGCAATTCCCAAGAGATATTTTATCAACAAAGACAAGATGAAGAGACCCAGCAGATAATAAGGGACAATGTGTGAATTAAAATAAGCGAGTCAAGAGCACAGCGTGAACTAAATCATGTTCTATTACCATTAATATTTCAGCTGCTCCTTGAGATGAGAGAGAAGAAAAGCCCGGTCTCTGCAGCAGCTGCAAAGACACCCCCTTCTTTCTCTCTCACCTCTCAAAACCTCTCTCTTCTGGCACATGGAGAAGGGCAACTGAGCGGCCAGAGGAGTGGACCATTGCTCAGACATGCACAGACCAGCATGGACTTCTGGAATTTCTCCAGCTTTCATCTTCTCTTTCTCTGACATCCATTAACTCTGTTCTATGGCAGGCAAAAGGAAGGACTTCTCCATATGGTATGTCGTTAGCATATAGAATGTGTTACTACAGAATATGGAAATTGCCACAACTGACAGGGCTTTGGAAATGGGTGAGATAAATGCCAGGAGGAAAGGTCTACGGGTGACGGCTGATGTCTCTCATTGACATCTGACAGCTATCAGTGATATCTACCTCTGTCTATCAGTGACAACTAAACGGGCCCACCATGTTCAGTATCAGTATACCTCTGAATACCAGATTCACAAGACCAATGAATTACATGCATTCATGGAGAGATGGGTCAATTTTCTCCCACCTGTAGCAATAAAATAAAATCCTGTGGAAAGAAGTCCTTGGAACAGTGGCATAGCTAGAGGGGGTGCAATGTACTAGAGGGAGTGCAATGCACCTGAATGCGGTGTGCAAGCTGCCCCTCCTCCTCTCCTTTGGACCCATTCTGGGAGCAAAGCTCCCATCACCCAGAATGGCTCTGAAGGGGAGGGGCCGCTGGCATGGCGCATTCAGGCGCTTGCAAAACTTAGTGCTTTGCACCCCTTCTAGCTACACCACTCGCTTGAAGACATTTCTAAGAAAGAACTAGGAAATTCGCCTAGTCTCTCTCTCTCTCTCTCTCTCTCTCTCTCTCTCTCTCTCTCTCTCAAATGTTTTATTTCATTAAATCAAAGAGTACTGTATGGAAAGTTATCATTAAAAAAATACACGAAAACATAACAAAGGAATTTAGGACAAAATGTCAAAGGATCAAGGGGAAAAGATGAACAGCAAAGAGTCATCAAGATAACTTGACTGCTATAGAACTGGGTGACTTGGCCAAACGAGCTGATCCACCAAGCTGACCTTTGAAAAGTTCCTGTGAAGAGACAGGGGATGAATAGAAGAATTATGGAAGTGGACAATGGAGGTGAAGGAAAACAAAAAACTGAATTTGATGAAACCTTTCAGCGAACGAGTTTCATGTGTGACTTTCCCCATCAGAGCAGTCAATGCTCCAGATTTTTTTATACCAGGGGTGGACAAACATTTTGGCAGGAGGGCCACATCATCTCCCTGACACTGTTTTGGGGGCCAAGAAAAAAGAATTAATTTACTTTTCAAATTTGAATAAATTTACATAAATGAATACATTAGAGAGGGAACTTTTTATGAAAGAATGAATTTTACTGAGCTTATTTATGAGAACTATAATACAGGCATGTAGAACCACATGAGAACTATGAACTGTTTGCCACACACCTCTTGCACAGTGAAAACATACAGACCAAGCCAGACTAAGCCAGAAATACGTGGAGACATAAGTTGATCAGAGGCAGTTGGGGGCGGAGGATTAAAATAATGCCCAGAGAAAGACATAAGACATATGGAGATTATAAAAGGCCTTGCTCTAACTTGACCCGCAGCTCGTGTCTGGCTGTCACAACTGACAGTCGCAGGCCAGCGCAGGATCCAATAGTCTCCAACAGGCCAGAGGCTCATTGGAGACTGGGGGCTCCCTGCGGGCCAGATTGGGGGTCCCCGAGGGCTGCAAATGGCCTGTGGGCTGAGGTTTGCCCACCCCTGTTTTATACCAACTCTTGAGAGCATGGAGGGTGAGTTCTAGTGCAAGGAAAATCAGCCCTGTTCCTGGCAAGACTAAGGGGTTAACTACAAAAAAAGTTCCTCTCTCTTGATTCATCTTTGCCTGAGTGGGTTTAACGCACCTTCTGGTCCATGTGAGGAAAACCAGGATCTCAAGCTGTTGCTGCCAGGAAATGAAATAGGCAGTGTGGTTTGAAAGCATGAAACTCTCCTTGACACAAAGGAGAGTCATGAAAGAAAGGCAGCATTCAGAATCTCTTTACAACGCTAAAGAAAGCCCCTCACAGAGACCATCTGCAATATATTATTTCCACAGATGTAACACCTGTTCTTGCACTGGGATAAATTGTCGCTCAAGAATTTGTGGACTTCTTCCTACATAGCAATGATGCGCCAACATCTACACATTGGGATTCTGCTGGAGAACCCAGATTTCAGCAGAAATGTGAATCAAAACCTTGACACTTTGAGTTGACAGACTCTGCTAGCAGAGGTGTAACGTATTGCCCCAGCTCCTGGGGCTGTGACATCATGTTACATTGTGGCTGTACTCCTGGGTTATCCCTGGAGGAGAGCACACACTGTGGCAGCTTTATGCCCCTGTTCCTTCTCCGGTGGGGACTCCCCTTTGAAGGAGAAGGAACAGGGGTGCAAAGACACCAGTGGCTCCTCCGTAACTTGGTGGCTCCGGCCTAGTTACGCCTCTGCTGCTGAGCCTCTCACAACCTAATTGCTAGTGATAGTTCCAGGCAGAAAAAAAGCTGAGACTTGGTGGGCATGTGCAGTCAGTAGCATAGCTAGAGGGGGTGTAAAGCACTAAGTTTTGCAGAGAGCCTCACTGTGCCATTCAAGCGGCCCCTTCCCTTCGGAGCCAGGTGCATGCCTCCATTTTGCTCTAGCGGCCCAGAATGGCTCCGAAGGGGAACAAGAGGGGCCGCTTGCATGGCGCAGCGAGGCTCCCTGCAAAACTTAGTGCTTTGCACCCCCTCTAGCTACGCTACTGTGTGCAGTGACTGTGTGCAGGGGCAGACCAGCTGGAGGCCCAAGAGGAATCACATGGGAAGAAATAACAGAAGCATTCCCAGGACTGGCCCACCCATGAAGCCAACTGAGGCTCATGCCTCAGGAAGCAGACTGCTGGGGGTTATACGCCATCCACCCACTTGCCTCCATTGTTCCTCCTTCAACACTCTAGCCCAGGGGTGCCCAAACCCTCAATGTGGCCCTCAATGTGTCAAAGCCTCTCAATGTGGCCCTCAGGGAGCCCCCAGTCTCCAATGAGCCTCTGGCCCTCTGGAGATTTGTTGGAGCCCGCACTGGCCCGACACAGCTGCTCTCAGCGTGAGGGCGACTGTTTGACCTCTCGCGTGAGCTGTGGGATGAGGGCTTCCTCCACTGCTTGCTGTTTCATGTCTGTGATGCAGTAGCGGCAGCAAAGGAAAGGCTGGCCTTGCTTTGTGCAAGGCCTTGTATAGGCCTTGAGCTATTGCAAGGCCTTCATTCGTTCATATAGGTTCATCTTTAATATATTCATTTATGTAAACGTATGTAAATTTATTCAAATTTTAAATGTAAATTAATTCTTTTTCCCTGGCCCCCAACACAGTGTCAGAGAGATGATGTGGCCCTCCTGTCAAAAACTTTGGACACCCCTGCTCTAGCCCACCACACCCCTCCTCCTCCACACTTTTTCCTCTCCTCCATCTCCCTCTTTCTTTTCTAATCCAAGGAGCAGGAGGAGCAGAGCTGGCCAGTCACCAGATAAGGGGGGAAGCATTTGGCTTGCTGCCTCAGGTAACATGAGGTCTTGGGCCAAGGCATTCCCCCCTTTCCGTGAGTTCACAGCTTGGGGCAGCCTCTCCTATAAACTCTAGCATAGCATGTGGAAGGTGGTTAACAGTCCTTGCCCTGCTGCATGGGGCATCCGGGGGGGGGGGGAACTGAGTCAGGGGCTGTCCCCCTGTTGCAGCTAATGCATACAAAGCCAGCCCATTGGTTCCTCTAGGCCAGGATCACCGACCGATAGCGGCTCTTGAGGTCATGGAAGAGAGGCCTTTCTCAGCCTATTCTGTGTTGTTCTTGAAGGAGAGATGCAGCTCTTGGAGGTCTTCCTCATGCAACTAGAGTGCTGTCCTACTGAGCTGTGCTCCCTCCTTCCGTAAACTAGTACCTTTACAGCCCAGTCCTATCCACTACCCTCTCAAAATGGTGACTGTTGCATCTTACGGTTGCGGAGCAGACCAGGTCACCCCTGGATAAGGGAACATTTGCTCTGTTACCCTGGGGTAAGCCTCCATGGCCACAGCCAGTTTATGTGACTTCTTCAAGCTCAGTAATTCCCAATCAAACTGATGGTTCAGAATTCAAGGAGTCTGTAGTGTATTACACCCGTTTTTAAAAGATCAGATCAATTTCAGGTGTCCATGAGAGTTTCATGAAAGGGTTAAAGCACAGGGCCTCTGGGAAGAATTTTATCAGGGGGTACAATGTTTCTTTTGGGCTCCTTCCCAAAGGTGGCAAAACAGAGCAGGGGGGAAGGTGGCCACAGCCAGAAAGGTTTCTGGAGCCTGGATCTACTGGGCATCCCTATGTGGAGTCCGTCCAGTAGACCTGGGCTCCCAGTCAGCCCAGCCCAGCCCCCATCTTTCACTCTCTGAGCCAACTGAGATCCCAGGAAATTTCTAGGCTCCTTCTTTTGCTCCTGGGCCCTCTTTTGACCCCAGGATCAGGTACAATTTTTTGCTCCATGTAGGGCAAATTCAGATGTGGAACAATCCTTAGTGACTGAGGATCCAGCCCAACCCTGCCCCCTATCACTCACACGGACCCTTGTCATTGCTGCAGGAATTAGTTATCCCTGCATGCCTTTGCAAGATCAGCAAGAGAGAAGAATGGAAGCCTGAGAATTCCTGTAATGGTAGCTGCCTTTCCCCCCCATATGCTTTTTGGGAATGCGCTACAAGATGATGTAGTGTCATTCTTTGGCGACTAATGGGAAGTTAAAATGCCAGCCCCGAATTGCCTAGAGACAACTAGTTGCACCATTGTTGCCAGTGAGGCCCCCCTCTTGTGCCTCGCAAATCATGGACGTGCCCCTTCCCCATTTTGCTGCCTGTAGAAACATTTGGGAAGAGTTTGGATCAGACCTGGAAGTTACGAATTTGGAGTCATCACTGATTTCTTTTAAGAACATGTAGTCGTTCTTCTTTTAAGAACATGTAGATTTCATTCAATCTGGGTTATATATATATATATATTTTTAGCAGGAGTCACATTTTCTTCCTATGGATCTGCCAATAGAAACAAATATCTAAAGCCACAGAGGTAAAAGGAAAGAATTTTCAAAGCATGAAAGCAAAATAGCTGTTGCTTTAATGTTAACTGGAAGGGAGACTTTTTAATGTAAGAATTAGGCTGGGGAATTCCAGACATCACTTAGTACGCTGAAGAATTTAACAATTAAAGCAGAGCAGAACTTACCAAATGGCTATGAAAAAGGTGAAAGACATTCCATGACTCAGATCTCTAGATGGGGAAAATATCCTATAAAAAATCTATGTTTTGAGTTTTGATTTTTTTAAATATTGTATATTTTGATCCCCCAGCAAGAAAAATTCCCCAAGTCTGGCTCGTAAATTTCTCTTTGGGCAGAAATGGTTATAAGGTGATAGATTTTTTAAAAAGTCTAGACCAAAGTACTCAAATCCCAAGGCTGAGGTTGGTGCAATTCCTGACCTGCTGAAACAGCAACAAAATCCCAACAGTGTTTATGAAATGAGATGCCAGGGGAGATGCAACTGGAAGCAATATTAGTCAAGTTTAGCTCTGTACACAGCAGTGGCATAGCTAGAGGGGGTGCAAAGCACTTAGTTTTGCAGGGAACCTCACCACAGCACGCAAGCGGCCCCTTCCCCTCCCCTCTGGAGCCTTTCTGGGCAGGGACAACACCGTATGTTATTATAGTATTGGGGATTTTCTAACAGATTCCCAGATATTATGATGCTTAGATGAGACAAGAAAGCATACTTCTTTGAGGTAGACATATTAGATGTGATTTAAACAAATGCACTAACTTTGGAATGAGTAGACAATTCATGTGATATTGGGGTTTGTTTAGCTCCTTTATCACATGGGTACTACTCCCCATTTCACCTCAGGAACCCCCCTCAGCTTCCCTGTGATGTGTTCTCATGTTAACATAATTGCATTACAGTTGAGAATCATAGGTCTGTTCCCATGAGTGAGCAGTGGGTTGATAGTACATGACCAGTGGTGTAGCTAAGGCGGGGCTGGGGGGGTACAGGCCAGAGTGGTGGTTTTCTGCCATCTCTGCTGAAGAGGGTGACAGTGCCTACCTCAGTGGTGCTCGAAGCACTGTGAGATCAGCCTTCCCACCCTCCCTCACACCCCCAGACAGCTTCAAATGGAGTTATTTTCAGAGGCGAGGGCAGGTAGGGGTGATAGTGGAGGCACAAGGGATTGCACACTGCTCCATGAGGTCATCTGGCCCTGGGAGCCATCAGGCATTGCAGTGCAACTGCACATGGCTCAAGCAATTTTTACTGGAAAATCAAGCATCAACCGATGCTCTTTTAATACTATTTTTTTTATAAACTTGACCCAGTTTAGAGGGGAATAGAATGCTCCACATGTGCTCTTTCATGAGTGATCTGGTGCTTCCATGCAGATCTAAACACACACCCATTGGATCACACATCAGTTAAAAATCAAGAGGACACAATCCATTGGGAAGTTCTGTGCAAGCCTGTGGTGAGCATGCCCTCTTCTCCTGCGAAAATTCCTTTCTCTGAAAGACAGCTAAGGTTATGCCGTAGCTTTGGACTGACTTTGGGCCTAGAAATAGCTATGTGCTTCCCCTTGCTTCCCTCCTGCTCAATTAAATATTTGCAAATAAGCAGATAATAATAATAATAATAATAATAATAATAATAATAATAATAATAATAATAATAATAATAATAAATAATAACAGGTATTTATATACCGCCTTTCTTGGTCTTTATTCAAGACTTTATTCAAGGCGGTTTACATAGGCAGGCTTTATTAAATCCCTTATTAAATAGGGATTTTTACAATTTCAAAGAAGGTTCTTTCTCTCAAGAATGACTGCATTCAAGGTGTTTCATTCTGATCTGGCTTCACACTCTGGCCTCCATCTTCCCACGCTCAGAGCAGATGGAATTGCTCGGCTTCAGCTTGTCAGCTGCTCCAAGGTTGCACGGTGCCGGTCCCAGATATTACACCTGGGTCATTTTGCATATGCAAAGAGCATATCTATGACAATATAAGTCAACCACCCAGGGCAGACAATGTTTCCTTTTGGAATGGGGGGGTAGAAGTGGCGTAGCTAGAGGGGGTGCTAAGCATTAAGTTTTGCAAGGAGCTTAGCCATAGTGTGCAGGCAGCCCATCCCCCTTCCCTTCGGAGCCCTTCCGGGCAGAGGCGTATACCTGGCTCTGAAAGGGAGGGGGAAGGGCTGCCTGCACACTATGGCTAAGCTCCTTGCAAAACTTAATGCTTAGCACCCCCTCTAGCTACGCCACTGGGGGAAAGTGATTTTTGAAAAAATGCTGCCGCTAAGCTAAAGCCTATGGCTGCCATTCATCCTTTCCTTTAGGAGAATTCTTCCTGTGCAATAATGTTCCTTCTCTCCCCCTCCTATTTCCCACTGTCCTGAAATTCAGGCGCTTTAACTTGTAAAAGGCTAAAAATGGATAATGAGTTTTCAGTCAATTGCTTTTGACTGTCGATATAAAGCCGGCATTACCATCCCACAATATCATTATACAATCAATAGCAATTAGTGTCTAGTCAAGCCCAGGATTTTAATCATTCACATCAAAAGACCCATCATTGCATTGTTGTATGTAAATATCTGTAGATGCTGGTTGGTTTTCAAAAACGAACGAGTGCTTTCATTCCGTGAAAGGGACCTAGAAGACTGCAGGGTAATCCTATCAGCAGCTGGCAAATAGAGAGGATCCAGCAGCATGAGAACAGATAAAGCTGTCTGACACTCGTCCGAATTCTATACACATGTTCATTGAACACATGAGGTGGGAGGTCCGAGTTGTATCTTCTGGCCCTGCCCCTCAAACCCCCAACAGCCACCTGTGATGTGAAAGGCTGTGTGCATTCAGTGAATATGGGAAAGGGATATTCTCTGAACACTTCTGTCAAGCCAGGCTCCAGCGATCCACCATTCTCCCAGCTAGCAGCAGATCTCCAAGGTCTGCAGGCAGAGGCAGTGCTACCTGAGATCTTTGTTACTTGGAGGTGTCAGGATCTGAACAACATTCAGACCTTTTGCAAGCAAGGCAACCGTGCCGTCCCTAAGCCAATGTCCATCCATATGGAATGCTCCATCACATGACTTGCGGTGTCGCACCCATACTGACATTAAATTGTGTTGGTAGCAAGTAATGACACACACAGCCATGACACAACACATAAATGGGTGGGGAAGAAACAGAGATAAGCCCAGTGCCAAGCAGAGAGTGAGGCCCCAAAGGGAGGCACATCAGTGCATGGATACCTTCAAAAAATTAAATGTCCATAAGCCCTGGAGACCCCTGGACAAAAATGGTTGGCCTGTTTTGCAGAACCACCATACTCTTGCCTGACACAAGGGGCACAGTCCATGGGATGATTCTGGTCTCCCACTCTGGAATGGAAGTAGGTGTCCATTCCAGGCTGAAGAAAGGAGTTGGTTCAGTCCAAATCAAATGCACACACACTCACACACACCAAGCTCTTGGAGGGCTTTCAAGAGTCCCTTATGGGTTAAAGTAGGGCCTTCCAAAGCCTGGCCAGGGAGCCAGATCCGGGGTTTGGACAAACCCATCTGCCCTGTGAGCAGACCTTACCATTCTGCCGCGTTGCCGCATGTCTTTCAACTCGATTGGGAGACAGGGATGCTCTGGGCAGTCACATCTGCCCAGACATCCTGTCATGCAGCCTTCTGGGATACCAGTGGTAGAACTTCACACATACTTTGGCTCCAGTGTGACCAAATCCAAAGGAGGACAGGGTGCCTAACCATTGTAGAGAAGAGGGAATTTGGGCAGGTGCAGCTTTTTAAACCCTTCCACACTGAGCTTTTAAACTCTTCCTGGAAGAGTTTAAAGAGGAGGAAGAGTTTTAAAGCTCAGTGTGGAAGGGTTTAAAAAGCTGCACCTGCCCAAATTCCCTCTTCTGTTCAATGGTTAAAGGTAGAGGCACCCTGTCCTCCATTGGATCTGGTCACCGTGTTTGGCTCCCATCAGCCCTCTACTCTTTTCCCTTCACTTTTTGTTCTTTGTCCCAGCTGGCTTCTCTCTTCAGGACTCATCAGGAGGTTCTGAGTCAACGTGACCTCTATGCACACACATCCGTGCTTCTGTAATAACAATTCTGGGTGAAACTTTTAATTGAATCTTTACTTCTGCTCATTGCCAAGTTGATTTTGGGGTGGAAATGTGACAGAAAGAAACAGTAGAAAACAGACACAAACCTGGAAAAGACTAGAAAAAGACTACCCATGAATCCTCCTGGAAATGCATCAAATGGGCTACAAATTGTGAACCTATAATTGTGTTTCAATAGTAGGTTTTTATTACTAGGACCTCCTATTTCCATCCTCTTGCTCCTGCTGCCTCCCAGACACCCTCACTTCCTCTCTGCTGTCTCCCTATATTCTACATGTTGTTTCTCCTGCTCTCTCTCTGCCTTTGTCTCTTGCCTGCGCCTGTCGATATCCATCTCCCCTTCTCACTTCTCTCAGCCCCTACATTTGCCACCACTCTTTCTCCTCCTGGTCCATCTCCACTTGTCCTTTACCCACCAGATCATCCTTGTTGTCCCCCCTCCCCCAATCCCCATCCACTTTAAATCTTTCTGCCCTGCTGACTTCCCTGTGCCCCAACCATTGTCAGCTGTATGGCGCACTGGCGTTCCTGGAGAGGGGACAAAGCCTCTCCTTCAGCTTCTGAGCCAGTCGTGGCTGCAAACCAAAGCTAAGGCATCTCTTCTGCTTGCTCTCACCTTCTTGAATGGCTCAGAAGCCGAGGAGATGGAAGGGTGCCAGATCCCAACCCCTATTCCTGAGGAGAACAGAGCGACTTCAAGCCGCTCCGCTCTCCTCGGACTTGTGCCACCTCAAGAGGTGGCGCAAGTCTGAGGAGACCCATTGGGGCCAGCAGCCCTTACCTGGAGGTAAGGGGAAATGTTTCCCTTACCTCTGGCTAGCTGCCTCTGGCCACTATCCTGTGCTGGATGCAGCGCAAGCCTCCTGGCTTGCCTGTTCCAGCGCAGGTTAGGATTGCGCCCTCGAGCTCTAGCATTTAAACTCATGAGAAACTTGTCTTTGGGAGTCGCTACTGAACAGAGTCCTCCTGACTCACCCCAGACTCTGCCTGCTGCAGAGTATGTCACCTAGTGTCAACTAGTGTGTCATACTAGTATGTCACTAGTGTCACTAGTGTGTCAACTAGTATGTCACCTTAGACCAGTGATTTTCAACAGGTGCGCTGTAGCACACTGGTGTGCTACAAAATGTCCACAGGTGCGCCACGGGTGTTTGGAGCACAGCCACTGAAAACCTTTTCTGGGTTCTGCAGGCTGTGCTGGTGGAGGAAGAGGGACAGACAATACTATAGCCAGCTGCCCTAGAA
This sequence comes from Tiliqua scincoides, assembly GCF_035046505.1. NCBI lineage: Eukaryota > Metazoa > Chordata > Lepidosauria > Squamata > Scincidae > Tiliqua > Tiliqua scincoides. The sequence goes on from NC_089825.1 coordinate 6,399,996, forward strand.
ACGGACCCACAGAACCCTGCAGAGTCTCCCAGAAGCTGGAAGGAACATCCCAAGAAATGAAGACCATATTGAAGACCAGAGAGGTCAGTGTGCCATGAGAATAAAAATATTGAAAATTTCTGTCTTAGACCATTAGGCCTCCCTCTGGCCCTTTGGATCCCTGCTTGCCTGCCTGGAACCAGAGCCCCAGCCAGCCATGCCACTAGGGTTTGCATCACCCAGTGTGGGAGGCCAGCCTGTCAGCCCCATGATGGAATTCCTGCCGTGCAGTTGGCAGGGCAGTGCGCTGAGCAGTGGGCATGGTGATGCACCATCGCCCCAACCCTGCTGGTGTTTCGGCTATAACTTTTGATAGAATAGATATTTCAATGCGGTTTGTTCAATTGCATTCTGCGTGAAAATAGCATTCAGTGGCATATAACATGATGGTATTATTCCAAAAAGAGGCTCCAGGTACTTGCAGAGAGCGTCTATCCAGAATCGCAGTGTGGATTCCGAGCCAACAGGTCCACCACTGATATGGTATTCTCCCTTAGACAACTGCAGACAACTCAGAGACAATCTCTGAGCATGAACTGGAGGTTGTCCATGACTTTGTGTACCTTGGCTCAACGATCTCCAACACTCATTCTCTCGATACCGAGCTAAACAAGCGCATCGGTAAAGCAGCTACCACGTTTTCCAGACTCACAAAGAGAGTCTGGTCCAACAAGAAGCTGACGGAACATACCAAGATCCAGGTCTACAGAGCTTGCGTCCTGAGTACACTTCTGTACTGCAGCGAGTCATGGACTCTTTGCTCACAACAGGAGAGGAAACTGAGCGCTTTCCACATGCGCTGCCTCCGACGCATCCTCGGCATCACCTGGCAGGACAAAGTTCCAAACAACACAGTCCTGGAACATGCTGGAATCCCTAGCATGTATTCACTGCTGAAACAGAGACGCCTGCGTTGGCTTGGTCATGTCGTGAGAATGGATGATGGCCGGATCCCAAAGGATCTCCTCTATGGAGAACTCGTGCAAGGAAAGCGCCCTACAGGTAGACCACAGCTGCGATACAAGGACATCTGCAAGAGGGATCTGAAGGCCTTAGGAGTGGACCTCAACAAGTGGGAAACCCTGGCCTCTGAGCGGCCCGCTTGGAGGCAGGCTGTGCAGCATGGCCTTTCCCAGTTTGAAGAGACACTTTGCCAACAGTCTGAGGCTAAGAGGCAAAGAAGGAAGTCCCATAGCCAGGGAGACAGACCAGGGACAGACTGCACTTGCTCCCGGTGTGGAAGGGATTGTCACTCCCGGATTGGCCTTTTCAGCCACACTAGACGCTGTGCCAGAACCACCTTTCAGAGCGTGATACCATAGTCTTTCGAGACTGAAGGTTGCCAATACAAATATTCCAAAAAGTCAAGATTTTAAACATTTTGGCCAGTAGTGGTGTCACCAGCCTGTGCGCATCATCCGGTGCGGCCCACATACCCCGCACCTCCCTAGTGATGCCACTGGCCCCAGCTGACCCTAGAACCTGAGCCCAGATGCAAGGGAGGGCACCAGGATGCAGGTCTCTTGTTGTCTGGTGTGCTCCCTGGGGCATTTGGTGGGCTGCTGTGAGATACAGGAAGCTGGACTAGATGGGCCTATGGCCTGATCCAGTGGGGCTGTTCTTATGTTCTTAACTACAATTCCCAGGAAGCCTTGCAGGTCTCTTGTTATCTGGTGTGCTCCCTGGGGCATTTGGTGGGGCCGCTGTGAGATACAGGAAGCTGGACAAGATGGGCCTATGGCCTGATCCAGTGGGGCTGTTCTTATGTTCTTAACTACAATTCCCAGGAAGCCTTGCAGGTCTCTTGTTATCTGGTGTGCTCCTTGGGGCATTTGGTGGGCCGCTGTGAGATACAGGAAGCTGGACAAGATGGGCCTATGGCCTGATCCAGTGGGGCTGTTCTTATGTTCTTATGCCTCCAGACTTGGCTGATCCTTGAGAGTCTTCACAAGAATGGAGGTATCTTTATACAATTGTGCCAACTGCAAGGAGTCTTTTATGTTTCCCTGCAATAAAACTACCTGACGTCCTTAGAAAGAGGAGTCTTAATTTCTGACACCAGTGCCGAACTCATGAACGGATTCATGATGAGACTGATTTAATATCAAATAAAAGCATCTTGCACTATATTTCGCTGTCACCTTTTCCTCTGCTGATCAATAATGACAAAGGAGAAAACATCATTTGGCAAGTCAAGCTTTGAGGCTGCACTGTGACGACTGTCAAAGTGGGTTGTTGCTCCTTTCTTGTAGCGGTGGTCTTCCACAGCAGCAGGACTTGCAGGCTTATGGTGCTCAATGGAGCTGAGAGCCAAACCGGATGGTACATGGGAGAGGCACTGTGGGCAGCGTCCCAGAGTATGTGTGTTCTTGAAACAGAGCCACAGCCTCAGAGGTGGTGGTCTTGGAAGCTTTGCTTGACACTTCCTGCCATCTTCCCACACAAAATTGCTCACCCCAGTTGCTTTCCCATGCACTCCAAAGTGTGTATGAGTGCAGCAGATCTACCTTTAAAACATTGATCCCCCACCTTCACATCTTCGGTCTTTAGGTCCAGGCCCACAGAATCGGAGATGTGATTGATTGATTGGTCTCAGAAGTCACACAGTTTGTGGCCAATGGGAACTTGTCCTATAGCGTATGTGTGGAATTGTGATACATGATAAAAAAATTATTTTTGCAATATTTTCATTCCAGATTGAGTATTGAGCAGACCACCACCATCATAATGCACACACACACACCCCAATGTTCTTATTCAGACAGCATCTATCTACACCACGCGGTTCAGTGGACGACACAGTTGTTCTGTCCGCTAATTGATCCAGCAGCAGCAACACTAAATTCATGTTCCAAATACATCCCACAGGGCAACAGCTGAATTATCGAACCAACACCTGTGTGTGTTAATGCTACTCTGGCTTCTGCCACGCTGAAAAGTACAAGGAAGTGCCTGTAGTTAAGACATATCCTTAGAAAACCCTTGTGTAACAGTGGCAGTTCTGGGAAAGAAATGCATTTCACATTTGTTGTCAAGACTGCTATTGTTCTCGCTGGGGATCTGTATGATTTTTATCATAGTGTTTTTATTTACACTTGTGTTTCTAGTATTTGCATTGGTGTGTTTTTTTTTTAAAGAGGGAAATTCTAGGGTACACCATAGCTCTGTTCTAATACACCTCTTCAGAAGACAAAGCATTGCTATTAGACTTGCCACTAAAGCTGCTATCAATGTTAATGGAGCTAAAGTATTCTGGTGATCGGGCATTTCACATATAATGTAGATCAGGGGTATCAATCTTGTTTCATGCAGTGGGCCGAATAGCATTCATGATGCCTACTGAGGACCAGGAGTGAATGCATTAGGCAGGAAGTGATGTCATTAAGCAGGTCACGACCAGAAATAAGCATTCCCCCCCCCCCCGTATTCATTAGATTCAAATGACAGAAGAGAAAATGCGTAAACCCTGATAATATTTTCAAGATATGAGAAAGCCCAGCTGTCACGCAGGCTGCCCATTCAACAGTGTCACCTCAGCCCTGCACAGCAACTGAGAACAGCTGATGGTGGTGCAAGGAGAGTATGAGGGCTGGATAAAGAGCTCAGACCTTCTGTTTGACACCCCTGATGTAGATAGTTTCTCCCAACCATACTATCCTCAGCAAGCTTCTGCCCTCCACCTCTACCTCTTCACACAATAACGTCCCACTTAGCAGCTCTTACTTTGTACGCTACCCCCTTACCCCAACATTCGGTGGTTAGCCATTTCTCAGAAACCCATCTCCTCCCTCCAGCAAAAACACAGGTCTCAACATACCAAATGGACTTCCCAGCAAAGACGGAGTAAATTTGCTTTTAAAATTAATTTAAGAGAAGATATACAAATAATATAATCAACATGTCAACACAAATCAAAATGTAACCCAATAAACCTTTTTTTAATTCCTTGTCATTCCAAAGGTTCAATAAATCTCCCCCATTTCTTTTCAAATGCTCTAGCTTGTTATTCATCAGTCTTACTTAAAAAAAAACTAATTAACTCAAGCAGTTTAACCATCTCCCATACTTTTTATATATATATATATATATATATATATATATATATATATATATATATTATACCAATTCTGAGCCAGAGGCATTTTTTCACACTTTCAGAATTTGATAATAGATGTTCATACTTCCAACAAAAATTCTGAAATCATTTCCTGAAGCATTTTTTTTTTTTTTGGGGGGGGGGGGAAGGGATTATTTTCTACATAGAAGTTAAAGTGCAATTCAGAGAAAACTATGTGCTCCTAAACTCCATTGACAAAGGGCTCTTCCTTCATAGGAGTGCAAGCACCAGATGCACACATCTTTCTCCTTGACTATTTAAGTTAAGAAAATGGGAAGGTATCCAGCAATTGGCATTCAGAGCCTTTCTTTTATTGTCTTGTAAACTCTATGCCAACTTTTGGCCACCTACTCATATTTTTAAAAATTTGCTTCGTTTACCCAGTCCTCTAATAAACCCCTTTTATTGTTCTTGATTACCTGCCTGGTCCCAGTTCTTAAGGGATTGGGTTGGCTAGATTGCCTGTTTGTTTTGGCTTTCTTTTCAAGGGAATTGCTTGGATTTTGGGAACCCCTTTTCAGATCAAGGCAGTAGCATAGCTAGAGCGGTGTAAAATGGTAAGTACTGCAGGCACCACAATGCACCACGAAGGGGGCTCTTCCTACTCACAACTGGAGCCATTCCAGACTGTAATGGCAACACGCAGGAGACACCGTTTGGTATGGTGAGCTTCTCCCACATTGCCATCACTGCCTGGTACGGCTCAGATGGTGAGTGGAAGAAGGCACATTTTGGTGCCTGCAGTACTCACTGTTCCCCCACTCCACCCCCAGCTCCACTACTGGATCAAGGAGAAATGTTTTCCAAGATGGTCACTCTCTGTCTGGCTTCCTAGACTTGGTGAAGGCAATGGAGACCTATCAAATCCTCAAATACCCCCAGAGTGACCAGTGGGAGAGGAATGGAAGGAGAAAAGCAAGGGCTGGAGGGCTATTGATATTTGTATTGGCAACCTTCAGTCCCGAAAGACTCTGGTATCGCACTCTGAAAGGTGGTTCTGGCACAGCGTCTAGTGTGGCTGAAAAGGCCGATTTGGGAGTGACAATCCCTTCCACACCGAGAGCAAGTGCAGTCTGTCCCTGGTCTGTCTCCCTGGCTATGGGCCTTCCTTCTTTGCCTCTTTGCCTCAGTCTGTTGGCCAAGTGTCTCTTCAAACTGGAAAAGGCCATGCTGCACGGCCTGCCTCCAAGCGGGCCGCTCAGAGGCCAGGGTTTCCCACCTGTTGAGGTCCACTCCTAAGGCCTTCAGATCCCTCTTGCAGATGTCCTTGTATCGCAGCTGTGGTCTACCTGTAGGGCGCTTTCCTTGCACGAGTTCTCCATAGAGGAGATCCTTTGGGATCCGGCCATCATCCATTCTCATGACATGACCGAGCCAATGCAGGTGCCTCTGTTTCAGCAGTGCATACATGCTAGGGATTCCAGCACATTCCAGGACTGTGTTGTTTGGAACTTTGTCCTGCCAGGTGATGCCGAGAATGCGTCAGAGGCAGCGCATGTGGAAAGCATTCAGTTTCCTCTCCTGTTGTGAGCGAAGAGTCCATGACTCGCTGCAGTACAGAAGTGTACTCAGGACGCAAGCTCTGTAGACCTGGATCTTGGTATGTTCCCTCAGCTTCTTGTTGGACCAGACTCTCTTTGTGAGACCTATCAAATCCTCAAATACCCCCAGAGTAACCAGTGGGAGAGGAATAGAAGGTGAAAAGCAAGGGCTGGGGGGCTATTGCTAACTGATAGGGATTGTGCCCATTTTGCCCTCCACCCTTGCTTTCTATGCTTTCTTCTTCCACCACAGGTTGACAGAAGTAAGTTCCTAAGTAGGTGCATTTAGTATTGTAGTGTTGGAGCCCAACTGTGCTTTTGTACAGCTCTCATTCATTTCACTGGTAGAATTTCTGGCTGATTTGTGTCCTAAAAGGGGAGATTTCCAAATCGCTTTGGGATAATCATTTATTCATCCTCAGAATAATAGATTTGGGGTAATTATGCATTCATCCCACTTGTACTCCACTGTATCTCCAAATGGCCTCAAGGTGGCTTACAGTAAAGCTAAAACCAACAAAGGAAATAGGAAATCTGGTTCTCTGCAGCCAAGAGCATATTAGCTAAGCACTGAAAATCTTCTCAAGGGTTGGCTACTTCAGAATGGTGAAGAAAAATCCAGGAGATATTCTTGGTTGAAAAATCTGAAGTGCCGAATTTCTTGCTAGAACTTTGCAGCAACATAAGCAGACATAGTGGGGCACGAAAGAGCAGTCTCCCTGCAAATGGTCGATTCATCTTCTAATGCCAAGCATGTAAAAATGTTGAGAAATTAGGTGTTGCCAGGGAGGGAGATTCCTTGTAGATATAAATGGGATCTAGCCACAAAGCTGACACTGCTCTCTATAGCCAGGAGCTGCAAATTCAGTTGCGCAATTATAAATTTTTTGCATCTGATTGAAAGGTGTCCGTTTGGAATACAGCATGAGTGTGAGACTCTCTAAATGTGTGATGTTTGCTGGTATCGTATAGATGGCTCCAGCAGACACGGCAGCAGTAGCCCAGAAGACCAGCCAGGCAGAGCAAGGAGCGATGAAAACAGCAATATTTGAATAAGATGGACTGCTTCCAGAGAGGCGATCATGCTGATACAATGTCACAAATGAGAGGGAGATTGTAAGAGAAGTGCATGGTAAATTGGGCACCAAGGCACTTAAAGGTCTGGTTATTTTCTGGCTAGTTGCCTTCTGATTGTTCTTAAAAGAAGAGAGAGAACCTGAAAGAGCCGCTCGGAGAAAAAGTCACTAAAATCCATTCATTTACACTCACATTTTGGGCAGAGAACGGCACACTGTTTGGTGTGGGCATTACTGCTCACATTTCTGCATGTGCATCACTTCTCAACATAGCTCACCCATAATGTCAAAGGCGCCGAAGTGGCAGTTGCTCACTCTTGTTTATTTATTAATTTCCATTTATCTCTTTATGCCCAAACAGAGCCTCAAGGTGACTCACAGCCCAATCCTATCCTGCACTGGAATGGGAAGGCCAGCTGGCCTCCCCGGAATCCAGAGCGGCGTTCCTCTTGGTGGCAATTTTTCAAGCACTGCCACTAGAGGTGGCAATGCCGCAACCATACCAATGGAACCCACCACACCTGTCAGACCAGGTAAGGTAGTGGTGTGGTGGCGGGGAGGGAGGAACAGGAAGGCGTGGTAGTGGGGGTGGTGGAACAGGGCAGAGTGTGGCAGAGGCAGGAGGAGGGTGCACTCCTTGCCTCCCAGCACGCCTCCTTTCTCTCCTTGGACTTGCACCAGCTCAAGGGCAGGCACAGGTCTAAGGAGACTCATTGGCAAACAGGATGCTTACTCAGAGAGGTAAGGGAAAAATATTTTCCCTCATCACTCCCAAGACTCCAGATCCAACCCACTCCCAACCTGCTGGTCACAGCAGGTGCCTTTCTGGTGCAGCTGGAGGGCAGGAGAGGAGGATAGGACCGGGCTCTAAGAAAGCAGGGGATGGAAAGACCCTTGCCTGAACCCCTGGAGATCTATTGCCCCTTGCAGGAGATAATACCCAGCCAGAGGGACCAATGATCTGATCACAGTATAAGGCAGCTTCATGTGTTCCAAGCCTAACAGAGAGCAAAAACTTAGTTCAAAAATGGTTTTTCTACCAGGTGTATTCATATGAAACTTTGCAAATCACTTGCAAGTCCAAACCTTCAAACAGCCCAGATGGACCAGCTAAGCCCTGTTGAAGTCAAAGGTCAATTTACTCATGAGCAAACGTGCATTTGTTGAATCCTGATTGTAAAAGATCCATTAAACTCTAGATATTTGACAGTAAAAGAAACCCAAAGCAGGTCTAAGTACAATGGCATGGTTGTCATATGGACAAAGAAGTTCCCTGAGATACCAGAACCAGGGCTCATGCAGATCCACTCAGCATATTTTCAATCTCAAGGCTCAGAACCGAAACCCAATGCCTCTGAACTTGTGTCGATTGCATTTTTTTCCACCAGTGTGGCATCATCACACACCTCTACACATCTAGCATTAGTAGGTAGACGTTCCAGGAATTCGCTACTACACCCAGCCTTTCTAGAAGGACAACTCCTCCTCCCACCTCCACAAAGTGGTCCAGGGGCAGGCAGAAAGAATTCTCACATCACCACTTGTTCAGGAAGTCTGTGCAAAGGATGTGAGCCCTCACAATGACTGAGAGGCAAGGCACTTAAAATAAAGATGGGGTGTGTGTGACTAGGAGCCTATAACACACAGAGCTACTCTACAGCATGAATATTGAGCAGCAAACGGGTTTCATTTTGTTCTCTGTTCCCAAAGGCCTCAGCCTGGCATTCATCTTGGAAAATCAGGCTGTGCCTTGCAGTGTGCTCAGTCTTAACCTGTGCAAACAAATGAATCTGCCTCCTGGCTACTAGGTGGTAACAACATGAATTTATCTTGAAAAATGTGGTCTTCTCCAGAGCCCAGGTTTTGCTTCAGAAGGCCGGGCAGGGTACGCCATAGGTAAAATGCAGTTTTTGCATGAAACCATGTCTGCACACAGGGTTCGCACAAGCCTTTGGGCCAAGGCCTCTCCCTCAGTGGGGCCCCCACTTGGAAGAGGTTGTATTTTCAAAATGCTGCCTCTGATCCTTTGGGGGACTCCATGCAACGTTAGAAAGATGTGTGGCCACACCTGTGTGAGCATAAGAACAGCCCTGCTGGATCAGGCCATAGGCCCATCTAGTCCAGCTTCCTGTAACTCACAGTGGCCCATCAAATGCCCCAGGGAGCACACCAGATAACAAGAGACCTGCAAGGCTTCCTGGGAATTGTAGTTAAGAACATAAGAAGAGCCCCACTGGATCAGGCCATAGGCCCATCTAGTCCAGCTTCCTGTAACTCACAGTGGCCCATCAAATGCCCCAGGGAGCACACCAGATAACAAGAGACCTGCAAGGCTTCCTGGGAATTGTAGTTAAGAACATAAGAAGAGCCCCACTGGATCAGGCCATAGGCCCATCTAGTCCAGCTTCCTGTAACTCACAGTGGCCCATCAAATGCCCCTGGGAGCATACAAGCAGTGGCAGCTTGGCGGTGTGATAAGTACTTCAGGCACCACAATGCACAGTGTTAAGTGGCCCAGCATGCCATCAGAGCCATTTGGGGCCACCGACGGCAATGTGCAGGCCCTATACCCAGAATGGCTCTTACAGCGAGTGGGAGGGGCTATGTACATGGCACATTGTGCTGCCTTCAGTACTTAATGCACCGCAAGAGCACATTTCAAGTGTTGAGAGCATCCTCCTTGGCTAGATCCTGTAGGCTGCCGTTCTTTAAAGAGTAGCAGGAAATGACCCTAGTTTGTGTCATAGGGTCTATGTTGTGTCATTAGGTCATTTCCTGCCCATTCTAAGGGAATAAAATGGCAGCCAGTGGGAGGTGGCTGCCAAAGGCTGTTTTAGCACTGCTGGAACTGCTGCTGCCCACTGAAGCATGAAAAAAAAAAGTGTCTTGAAAAGCCTAAAACCCCAGTGCAGTTACTCGCCGGGACATGCATTCAAGGTCACCAAAGGCAGCTGGACAAATGGTTCAAGACAGGACTGATCTAAATGAACACACATGAACACTAAGTGCCCAGCCTGTCATTTCACATGCTGAAGCTGGAGAGGTTTGTTCTGAACTGTAGCTAAGGGATTGTAGGACAATCCCATCTTCCTAGCATCATTTCATCCTAAGGAACAAACCAGCCCTTGAGCTTTTAAATCAGTGGAGGACAAAAGTCCACAGAGCCACCTTTCATGCATGGGCAGAGACCCCACCCTGCAATACAATGCACAGAACCTTGATTAAGTAGGGGACTTCCTTTGGAAGCAACTTGGCACCTCCTTTGGAGAGAAAATTGCCCCCTCCCCTCTTGGGGATATATGCCTCCCTGTCAATGGGTCATAAATGGATGAACAGCTCAGCTCTTTTTAATAGAGTGTGGCACCGGGATGTAATAGACTGCTGCAGCTCTTGCTTCCCTGCTTAATTCATCTTTCTACAAATCATTAACATTGTTGGAATAACTACCATCATTATATGGGTTACCTTCTTGCTGAAGCCTAAAAGCAGAGTTTTAATAGACAGTTGGGGGGTGGTGTGTGTGTGTGGGGGGGGGGAATGATGTGTGAGCAGTGTAAATTGAGCTCCAAACAAGCTTGTGCACATGATTGCTTAAAGGAGAATAAAAGGACCACAGAAATGGAATGTATTGGGGGAGGGGGAATGATAGTTGCAGTTTCATCTCCTGCCCCATCAGGCAGCATAGAAAAAGACTGGATCTTTTTGAGTAGTGTCCTTTCCCTCTGGGCAGCCTTTTGTCTGACTGCCCAACTGCCAGTAGCATAGGTAGAGAGGGTGCAAAGCACTAAGTTTTGCAGGGAGCCTCACCACAGCGTGCAAGCAGCCCCTTCCCTTCAGAACCAGGCATATGTCTCTGTTTTGCACCCACTGCCCTGAATGTCTCCAGAGGGGTGGGGGAGGAGCTGCTTGCACACTGCAGTGAGGCTCCCTGCAAAACTTCTTGCTTTGCATCCCCTCTGGCTACGCCACTGCCATCACCTCCTGGATCTCAGAGAGGAGGCAATGCACTGTGTTGGGGGCCAAGGCTGGTTCACAGCGGTGGATTTGCACAATAGCTCCAAAGTCTGAAGTGGCGGAAATCGATTAATTTACACAGTCTGGGGAAGCTTCAGAAATTCTTCTCCTCTACATTTCTCTCCTTCCCAAGATTTTGGAATACTGAATTATCAGTCTTGTTTCTGAAGTGGAGCCAACGCACTAATGAACAACCCACTGTCCCAGTTTTTATTTCCAGATTTTATACAGGGCTCTGCCTGTGTTCAACTTGCTGCTGCTTTCAGTCCTTCAGTCCAGTGGTCCTCTTTCCCTCCCGCACTGATATGCAGATTGATAAAACATTGCAAAACACCAATCTTGATGGGATGAGACTTCCAACTGCACCATGATATCTTTTGTGCAGTGTTTGAACAATGGGTACGTATGTGTAACAACAAGGGCTACACAAACCTGCCTGCAAACACATGATTGCTTAAAGCAATCGTGCATGTTTTTAAAGCATGCTTCCAAATGGAAGCTCTATTTATTTGATAAAACTGGCTAATAGGAGAGACAATGACCCCAGTCAGGACTGGGTTTTGCAAGGAGGTGGATGTTTAAAGGTGAAAATCACAGCCCCCCCCCCCCATTTGTCTCTGCCGTGGAGTGTTCTCAAGTCACCAGTTCAGAGACCACAGGGGTGATATTTCACAATTAAAATTGCAAAGGAGGGGAGGAAGAGGGAACCTCTCCCTCACCACATGTCCCAATCTCTTCAATTGGCCAACTTCCAATACTAACAGTCTTTCCTGTGCCAATGCAACTGTGCCAACAGAGCTCACACTGTATTCTGTGGTGGGTGGGCAGCCACGGAAGCCTCCTTAAGGTAATGGAAAGTTTGTTTCTTCTTTAAAATCTTCATCAGACCTGACTGTCTTAAGGACTAAGGGCACAATCCTAACCAGGTCTACTCAGAAGTAAGTCCTATTTTGTTCAATGGGGCTTACTCTCAGGAAAGGGTGGTTAGGATTGTAGCCTAAGTATCTTAAGTTCCCAAACTGTGAGCCATGACTCCCTGGGGGAGCTGTGGAAAACAGCCAGGGGAGCCGTGGAATCCTCATGAAAAACCTGCCACCCTATACAATGTATAGGATTTTAGCCTTAATGGGTAGCCTCGGTAAATGGCCCAGAAGGTCAAGGGAGCCACTAGTCAATAAAGTTTGAGAACCACTGGACTAGAACCTTGATTTTTTTTTTTTAAGATAAAAGCTGAGTTTCTTGAGGTGCTGAGTTCTGCATCTCATATGAATTTCTGCACACACTTTTCTGTATATAAGCATTTCCCCATAACCATCTCTCTCCCCTACCTCCAGCTTAGCAGATTTCTCCACAGGGACAATTTTGACTGGTCTTTCTAGGTCAAGAGGAAAGCTGTTAAACTCACTGTGATGCAGCCTGTTTCCAGAATGGGCTATGTAAATGGGAAGTATTCGCTTCCGCAGGTCCATTAATAGAGACAACTACTTCTGCATTGTGGTGGTAGGAGTAAGAGCAAAGCTTTTACTTATTGGTTCCCTTGTGTGATATAAACTATCATTACGAGATACATTTTCTTTCCATTATACCATCAGAAAAACCTTCCACCTTGCGATCTAAATATACATTTCCTCCGGGGCATCCTATTTGGTAAAGAACATGGTGGAAATCTAATCTCCTTTTAATCAATAAAACACCAAATGATGTTTCTATTTAATGCAAACTTTGCTCCTTGCCATGTAATGAACCTGTTTCTATTAAGGCTACAACTATTAATGGAATAAGTAATGTGTTCCTGCTTTGGCTTCTGCTGTTTGGTTTTGGTTTTCCTTTGCAGTTCAGTTATTATAAAGCTTGTTCTTTAGGGGTCTGCAGTTTGGCAGTCAGGGTGCACTTTGAGCTGCTGTTTTGCCTAGGAAACTTCCATTTCCTTCCAATGGTTTCATCATCATCATCATCATCAGTTTCATAGCTAGAGGGGTGCAAACCACTAAGCTTTGCAGGGAACCTCTCCACAGGATGCAAGTGGCTCCACCCTCTCCCCTTCTGGGAGCCATTCTGGGCAAGGGGGAGCAAAACGTAGACATATATGCTGCTGTCTTAAGAACATAAGAACCTAAGAACAGCCCCACTGGATCAGGCCATAGGCCCATCTAGTCCAGCTTCCTGTATCTCACAGCGGCCCACCAAATGCCCCAGGGAGCACACCTGATAATAAGAGACCTGCATCCTGGTGCCCTCCCTTGTATCTGGCATTCTGACTTAACCCATTTCTAAAATCAGGAGGTTGCGCATACACATCATGGCTTGTACCCCATAATGGATTTTTCCTCCAGAAACTTGTCCAATCCCCTTTTAAAGGCGTCTAGGCTAAATGCCATCACCACATCCTGTGGCAAGGAGTTCCACAGACCGACCACACGCTGAGTAAAGAAATACTTTCTTTTGTCTGTCCTAACCCGCCCAACACTCAATTTGAGTGGATGTCCCCTGGTTCTGGTATTATGTGAGAGTGTAAAAAGCATCTCCCTATCCACTCTGTCCATCCCCTGCATAATTTTGTCTTGCTACCCCCACCTGGAATGGTTCCAAAGAGGAGGGGGAGGGGCTGCTTGCACACCGCAGTGAGACTCCCTGCAAAACATAGTGCTTTGTACTCCTTCTAGCTATGCAACTGATGATCATCATTATTGTATAATAATTTATATATGTGACATTAATTTGTCTTTGATGAGTGATAGCCTTTCACTTTGACTTTGACCAAAATCACATGACCTTGCTGATGAATTGCTGGTCAATTCTGTTGCAGAACTGAAGTGAACCTCTCAGGACCACAAAGTGCAAAATGTTGTACTTTCACTATTTTCAGCAGGGGCATTGGATGACCAGCGCTAGAGACAGGTAATGGATTCTTGGAGCTTTTGGTATGCGGCCTTTATCAGCTAATTTTTTTTTTAAAGGAACATACACACATCGCTAGACCTTTCTAGTCTAGCTAGAGTTACTTTTATGGTAGATGGAGAGGAAACAGGAAGGATTTATTCCTAGGCATCAGGTAGGTACTGTTCCAGCACCCACCAAGTCACACAGTCCACCAAACATCAATTGCTGATTTCAAGGGAAGGCTGCAAAAGTAGAAGACAAATCATGCCACCTGCTAGATTCAGGAGCAGATGACCCAGGTGATTACAAGGCACTGAGCTTGTGAGGTGTTGGGCATTTCAGTAATTCTTAAAATGAAGAAGCTCCTATAAGATCAGAGGAAATACGCTGGTTATTCTTTACTAATATATGGCTTCTGGACCAAAGCAGACCTGTGGAGTATAGCCAGAGGCAGTAGTGTAGCTAGAAGGGGTGCAAAGCACTAAGTTTTGCAGGGAGCCTCACCACAGAGTGCAAACAGCCCCCCCCCTCCAGCATTCACCTCCATTTTGCTCCCCCCACCTGGAATGGCTCCAAAGGCAAGAACACACAGCAGTGAGAGGGGGAGCAGAAAGGCAGGGAGAAAGGCCCTCATACTGTTGCTAGAGAAAGTTCAGAGGATTCTGGCCTGGGGGCTTCCTGGAGGCCACTGTGGGAAACAGGATGCTAGACCAGATGAACCTCATCTGATCCATTTGGGCTTTTCTCATTTGGTCTGCTCTAGCAGGTCTTTTCTATGTCCTTTAAAATCAGAATAAGAAGATTATTTTGAATTTTGGGGCAGGCAAATTGCATTTAGTAGGATTTGATGGAGATTCTGCCCACTGCCCCCCCAATTCATTTCAGAAAGCACATGCCACACCTGTGGTCCCATGTTCATTTCACTCTGGTTCCTCAGTCGCCATCTCAATAATATACTCATGGCCTGGGCACCATTGAGAATTCAACATAATCCCCTTGTTGACAACGCTTGTCATCCCCATCCCATATATAAGACAGGGATGTTGGTATGATAAAGTAGGGTCAGGGAACCAAGGAAGGGAAACAAAAACACTGTGCAGCATAAATTATATATGAAGTTTTGCAAGCAAATCTTTTTTCCTCCCTCCAAACTGCAAAGGAACATAAGGGAGTGTGGGATGTCCTGCATAAGGAAAAGATGACAAACACCTTTCTGATTTGCAGCCTGACAATCTTTCTGCATTTTGAGTCCCTTCCTAAAATGTATAGGTGCTGTTTCAGCCTTAATAAATGGCCCTTTTGGGCAATAAAGCATGTAAATTGGCTCTGCCGAGTATTTTGGAGGCGAAAGATTTCCCTGTTCAAATACCATAAATATCACCATGCAGATACCAGGCTAACACCAAGAGGGGCGACCTTGACGTCAGCTAATGCCCACCGAAGTGCCTCTTATCCAGCAAAGAAGTCACTTGCATGTCATCTATCAGCTCTTGTTTTTAAAGGAGACAGTGAAGACAGATCCTTCCCAACCGTGAGCACTGAATACTTGCGAAAGCTTCGATTCCTGCCTCCGCTTGGGCTTTCTGTTTGTCTTTTTTGTTTTTGAGCAAGTGCACGAGACACAATTGATGATAATGGCAGGCAGTTTGGGACTGGGAAAAATAATAGGTGACATGCAGCCAAAGTCAAGTTGGAGTGGGGGGTTAGAGACATGAGACTGGCTTGGAGCCAAACTAAATGTGACTTTAATCATGTCATTGGCCCTGGCAAACTGGCTTTAAGTTATGTAAATAGTATGCAGAGAATTTGGATCAAGAAATGACAACAGTAGGGGGCTTTCAGCCTTCTACTCTCAGAAATCCTGGCCAGGATTCATCTCCCCCCCCCCCTTAATGTGTGTGCTGTTGACAATGGAAAAAAGGGTTTAGGATGATACAATGGTTGGCAACCTTCAGTCTCGAAAGACTATGGTATAAGCCTACAGCAGCCGGTATTCGCAGGCAGTCTCCCATCCAAGTACTAACCAGGCCTGACCCTGCTTAGCTTCCAAGATCAGACAAGATCCAGCATGTGCAAGGTAAGGCTTGCATTCAGAACTTCTTGATATGTGCAGGGTGATGGTTCAGGCAGAGCCAGTGTTTTTCATGCAGTAGGTCCCAACTGCAATCGTTAGCATCTTCCTTTCAAGGATCTCAGGGAGCAGGGCTGGGACCATGGAGACCATGGAAGCTTCTGTCCACTGACAGACTCCCCTGGGTGAAATGGACCAGTGATCTTGCTCACTATGAGGTGCTTCCTAGGTTTAGGTCCCACTGAGTTCAGTGGGAACGTATCAGACAAACTTAAATATCTCCGATTGAAATAAGTGGGATTTGAAATAAGTGGGATTTAACTTTCAGCCCAACGCAAACTTGCCAGGGCCAATGCATCCATGCTAATGGAGTGCACGCTGAATCCTGCAATGGAAAGGCAGCCTGGAGGCTTCCTCAAGACAAGGGAATGTTTGTTCCCTTACCTCGGGGCTGCACTGCAGCTGAAGTAGCACTGGGAAGTTGGTCAGTTTGGTACAGCTGTTTGGTGGGGTTGTATCCAATGTTAAATGCTAACTGTAATTGTTTGTGGCCAGGATTTATTTAGTTCTTCTCTCCTTCCACAGCAGCACTCAGCACAATAAATCAATCATAAGAACATAAGAGCCAGCACCACATCCTGTGGCAAGGAGTTCCACAGACCAACCACACGCTGAGTAAAGAAATATTTTCTTTTGTCTGTCCTAACCCGCCCAACACTCAATTTTAGTGGATGTCCCCTGGTTCTGGTATTATGTGAGAGTGTAAAGAGCATCTCCCTATCCACTCTGTCCATCCCCTGCATAATTTTGTATGTCTCAATCATGTCCCCCCTCAGGCGTCTCTTTTCTAGGCTGAAGAGGCCCAAACACCGTAGCCTTTCCTCATAAGGAAGGTGCCCCAGCCCCGTAATCATCTTAGTCGCTCTCTTTTGCACCTTTTCCATTTCCACTATGTCTTTTTTGAGATGCGGCGACCAGAACTGGACACAATACTCCAGGTGGGCCTTACCATAGATTTGTACAACGGCATTATAATACTAGCCGTTTTGTTCTCAATACCCTTCCTAATGATCCCAAGCATAGAATTGGCCTTCTTCACTGCCACCACGCATTGGGTCGACACTTTCATTGACCTGTCCACCACCACCCCAAGATCTCTCTCCTGATCTGTCACAGACAGCTCAGAACCCATCAGCCTATATCTAAAGTTTTGATTTTTTGCCCCAATGTGCATGACTTTACACTTACTGACATTGAAGCGCATCTGCCATTTTGCTGCCCATTCTGCCAGTCTGGAGAGATCCTTCTGGAGCTCCTCACAATCACTTCTGGTCTTCACCACTCGGAAAAGTTTGGTGTTGTCTGCAAACTTAGCCACTTCACTGCTCAACCCTGTCTCCAGGTCATTTATGAAGAGGTTGAAAAGCACCGGTCCCAGCACAGATCCTTGGGGCACACCGCTTTTCACCTCTCTCCATTGTGAAAATTGCCCATTGACACCCACTCTCTGCTTCCTGGCCTCCAACCAGTTCTCAATCCATGAGAGGACCTGTCCTCTAATTCCCTGACTGTGGAGTTTTTTCAGCAGCCTTTGGTGAGCGACCGTGTCAAACGCCTTCTGAAAGTCCAGATATATAATGTCCACGTGTTCTCCCAAATCCACATGCCTATTGACCTTTTTAAAGAATTATATAAGGTTCGTGAGGCAAGACTTACCCTTACAGAAGCCATGCTGACTCTCCCTCAGCAAGGCCTGTTCATCTATGTGTTTTGAGATCCTATCTTTGATGAGGCATTCCACTATCTTACCCGGTATGGATGTTAGGCTGACCGGCCTATAGTTTCCCGGGTCCCCCCTCTTTCCCTTTTTAAAAATAGGCGTGACATTTGCTATCCTCCAATCTTCTGGCACCGTGGCCATTTTGAGGGACAAGTTGCATACCTTAGTCAAGAGATCTGCAACTTCATTCTTCAATTCCTTAATAACTCTTGGGTGGATGCCATCAGGGCCCGGTGACTTATTGATCTTTAATTTATCAATGAGGTCTGAAACATCTTCTCTTTTAACCTCTATCTGACTTAACTCCTCGGTCAGGAGGGGCCGTTCAGGCAGCAGTATCTGCCCGAGGTCTTCTGCCGTGAAGACAGATGTAAAGAACTCATTTAATTTCTCTGCCATCTCTAAGTCTCCTTTTATCTCCCCTTTCCCTCCCTCATCATCCAGAGGGCCAACCACTTCTCTGGCGGGTTTCCTGCTTCTAACATATTTGAAGAAGCTTTTATTATTCCCCTTAATGTTGCTGGCCATGCGTTCCTCATAGTCTCGCTTGGCCTCCCGTATTATTATTAATCACTGAATAAAACACAGTGAAACCATGACTGGCACAACAGTTAAGCACTATTAAATCCTAAGGATTTCCATGGGCAAGTTAAGTACCTGTTTAAAGCTGCAATCCTATCCATACTTACCTGGGAATAAATCCCATTGAATATAATGGGACTTACTTCTGTGTAGCCATGCCTAGGATTGGGCTCTTCATCTCTCTAATCGTAATTGAAGGGATTTAAAAGTGGTTAACTGTGGCTGGGTTGTGCTTCATTTTTCAACAAGGAAAAGGCCACAGCATCAGAAATCCTAAATACGTACTTTTTAGAAACCAAAATGGATGTTAGCTGAGGTGCCACCACTGAAGAGGTTCTGCTTTGGGATTTGCGTCAAAGATTAGTGACCTGATCCAACTGAAGTTAAGTGCTTTTAAGTTCCACCGAGTTCAATGTCAGAGAGTTGAGAATGAGCTTAATTCCTTCATTAAAGCCACTGAGAGTTTCAGGATCATTGGCAGGATCATGGTCATAGCATAGCTAGATGGTAGCATAGCATAGCTAGAAAACACCTCACCACAGTGTGCAAGCGGTCCTTCCCCCTCCCCTTCAGAGCCATTCCAGGCTGCTAGAGCGTGACTCCAGAGGTGAGAGGGAGGGGCCACTTGCATGCTGTGGTGAGCCACAGTGCAAAAGTGTTTTGCACTCCTTCTAGCTATGCTACCGATCATGGCTTCGGTGAGCAATTTTCAAACAGTGTGTCATTGCACATTGGTGCGCCACTAATGGCCTGCAGGTGTGCCATGGGAGTTTGGGGGAGGGTCATTTATTAATAAGGCCATTGGGAGTTATGAGCCCCCTTCCAGCAGCATAGTGTGCCTTGCCAATGGTAAAAATACTGATGGTGTGCCTTGGCAATTTTAGCACCTTGTCAGTGTCCCATGAGATGAAAAGGTTGAATATCGCTGGCTTAGACTGTCAGGGCAGCAAAAGGAAGAGGCATCAAGGCTGAGATGATAGAAGCCACAGCCAGCATGACCTCTTTTGAAATATTCAAAAATCAGTTCCGCTGCCCCCTGTTTATAAATGCCTGAGAGTGACACATTGAGCCATCTATAGGCATTCCTTGGTCATGGCTGGCCCTTTGAGTTCTATTTGCAGTTCCATTACTGCATCAGAAATGAAGAGATTGAATTTGATCCCAGTTAAAATTACATTATGCACCCCAAAGAGTTCTTTTATTTAAAATTGGATATGGCAGCTTCCTTCAGTACTTCTCTCCCCCCCCCCCACAGAGAGAGAGAGAGAGAGAGAGAGAGAGAGAGAGAGAGAGAGAGAGAGAGCGCAAAATCAAAATACAACACAAAATGTTCTCATGTTTCAGGGGGAGCTTATTTCCTCTATCAAAAACCTCCCTGCCCCTTCTCCCTCCATGGACGCACAACACAAATTTACACTGTTTGCCCCCTGGTCGCCACCTCTACCACAGGATACAGTGCATACCTTTTTGATTGGTGCATTGGTGATGTGGCAGGGGATAGGACTGGGGCCTTAGACTCTGGCACTCTGCATTGTTCCATATTCTTGAAATTGTTCCACATTTTAGGGACTACGTGCAATGATCTCTATAGGACTGCATGTGCTCATTACGGCTTTACTGAGCTATATTGAGCTAACTCCCTTTTCATGCAAATACATTATTCAGATCAGTAGTTTAACTAGAACAGGGTGATGGGGCACCTACTAAGTGCATACAGTCTGATAGAGGACACAAAATCAGCACTAGAAATCAGGCAATGTATTTATTTACAGTAGTCTCTCAGAATCTGCTGGGAATCCATTCCTGGACCCCCCACAGATGCCAATATTCTGGTAGTGAGGTTCACATTAGAAATGTTTTAAAAGGTTTTAAGAAATTTTTTTAAAGTTTCCCTTACCTTAGTGCCATAAACTGTGCTGGCTGTAGGGCTTCAGGTCAGTCTCTGGTGCTCCCAGAAGCCATTTCTGAGTCATGCCAAGGTCCATGAACCCCTTCCATGGCCCTGAAGGAATTGTGGAAGTGTTTTTTAAACACCATAATTGGATCTAGTTAACACTAGTTAGTTAATTGGGTTCCACAGTTAACACCCAAATACCTGTGGATGCTTGCACAGCCCGTTCAAGTGCCTGCAAAATTTAGTGCTTTGAACCCCCTCTAGCTATGCCACTGGGTTGTACGGTATAGAGGCTTCTTGTCATGAAAAGTAGACATCATTGTTGGCATGCATTACCAAGTGGACCTCATTTATTTGCTCCTCCATTGTAGCATTACGGATCCAAACTGGGACCAGAATTTATTGGAACTGGCTACTTTCCACATTGTTCAGGATGTGCAAGCCAACCTTGTACCCATGGACTAATGATTTTACTCTCACCACCATTAGAGGGAAGTGTGACATCTCTTCTCCTGCTGTGATTTGTCATCTCACAACTGTGCTTAATCAGATGGTGTCGAAAAGCAAACAGAAGAAATAAGTGTGTGTTGCTTTCCTAACCTGACATAGTGATAAAATACAATAAACATGCAAAGTAAGGGAAGCGCCAGGCAAATGTCCTCTGGACATCATTATTTGTTGGTTGTCGCTACATAGGACAATAAAAGAATATCAAAATCTGGAGACAAAGTGTCTGAATTCTGAGTAGGAGATGCCTTGAAATCTTCCTAAAAATTTGTAGGCTTGAACAGCAATCCAGAATCTGATCTGCATTTAACAGATAGTAAGTACAATTTAGAAAAATAGTCTGAATTGGCTGCTTGCCCTGAATGATGTGAGCATATACGACGTATGTTCATTCAGACATCGTAGACGTCATTCAGGACAAGTAGCTAATTCAGAATGAGAGCAATGTTTTCTGAATAGGCATTGCCTTTACTCTTAACTAACTTAGGGTACAATCCTAACCAAATTTCCAGCACTGAGATAAAGGCAATGCAGCTCCAAGGTAAGGGAACAAACAGTTCCTTACCTTGAGGAGGCCTCTGTGACTGCCCCCCAACTGCAGGATGCAGCACATGCCCCATTGGCACAGCTATGTCAGAGCTGGAAAGTTGGTTAGGATTTGGGCCTTAGTTTGCCCTCAATGATGTTCTCACTAGCCACATATCATGCCATAGTTACTAGAAACAAGGACTATTTTCTCCTACAGAAATGGCATGAAAGTGGCAGCCGAATTTGCAGGGTAATACTACTTGTGGGAGGGATTGGACACCTGAATGTGTGTTAAGTTGCATCATGTCTTCTTTTTGTAGTGACCCCCAAGGAAAAAAAAATGGAGAAACCAGGGACTCTCTGAACAGGGGGATATATTTGACAACAGGAGAAAATGTTCATAAAATGCACACATGCCGTTTCTTCCCTGTCCTACAGCTAAATCCCACTGAAAACAAAAGACTAGAATCCTGTGTGTGCTTAAGACTGCTACTCTTGGGAGTAAGGCCCACTGAACATAATGGAACTTACTTCTAGTAGACATCATGGGATTGTGCAGTAACAGAGGGAAATCTGGCTTCATCCCAATTAAATGTTTACACTTACAAGATTGCCGTATTAGGTTGCATCTAACATGGGATCTTTGTTGTCTTGGATGGTGCTGAGCTGAAGTAAGGCATGCAGAGATGAAATGACTTTCCCTGTGTCATACGGTAATTCATCAGCAGCAGTAATATAGCAAGGGAGGCAAGGGGCAGTCCACCCTGGGTGATACACCGTGGGAGGATGACGGGTGCACCACCCAAGCATCTGCTGAGCCAAAGCCTGTGCCCTGCTTGGTGACAGATGGGCCCTCCCATCCTCCCCTAGGCTCCGAACAGCCAGAAATGGCCACCCCACAATTCAGTGGTGTGAGCAATGACATAATCACACCACCCCGAATCACTTCCAGGTGCTGCACATCATTCTGGTAAGTACAGAGGTATACGTGGTACAGAGGGGGTGCCTTTGTGTTGAAAGCAGTTGTGTCGGACCAGCATGGACTCCGGCAAGTCTCCAGTGGGCCAGAGGCTCATTGGAGACTGGGGCTCAGGGCAGGCTGTATTGGGTGTCCCTGAGGGCCGCAAATGGCCCCTGGGCCAGGCTTTGGGCACCCTTGATTTAGACTGACAGTTAACCATTTAGACCAGGGGTCTCCAAACCCCGGCCCGGGGGCCAGATGCAGCCTGCAGAGAGCCTTTATCCCACCCGCGGCCAACCTCTGTTCCCCTGAGAGCCTCTGGCCCAGTTGACCAAACACAACTAGAGTTGTGCTTGTGGGGTGGAGGAATGGGGGTCCATTTAAGTGTGTGCTTTATCTCTTGGGCTGTGTTGGTGCTTGGAGGAATCCTGAACATTTAAGCCCATTCATTTATTCATTATTTCATCTAAGATCTATTTAAATTTATATTTAATTTTTTTTTCCAGCCCTTGACACTACGCTAGATATTTGAAGTGGCCCTTTGGCCAAAAAGTTTGAAGACCCTTGATTTAGACTGTAAGCTCCTTAATGGAGGAACCTGTCCCCTTTTGCTCTTGGCTAGGGTATCATTAAAAGAGCCACATCCTACTTTTCAACTCAAGAGTCTGCAGGCTCTTATAAAACATTGCATACTCTATGGAGCTGAGCCTATGAAGCTATAATCCAGTCATAAGTCAAACAGTTGGTTCAAATGGTGTGTTATTCCCAAACACCAGGAGTCATATCTCGATGAGGGGAAGAAAAGAAGTTGTTTGCAAAGACACTTGGAGAAATGCACAGCAAGCAAAGAAGAAAAGATATTTCAAAATTATCTACTGACATGGGCGTGACACCACCCTTCACCATGGATGCAGCGGAGCTAAAAATGGGTCAGATGCAGCCTATTTTCAACAGTTTGTCTGATTAATTAGACTAGAAGCATGCAAATAGAGGTGAAGCCTGCTTCTTCAGCCCTCCACTCATTGCGCTCTGACGGCCTGCCACAGAGATCAAGAGAACAGATCAGCATTCAAATAAAAGGTTTTAATTATTTAACTCTTTTCCCCCCTTCTCATGGAATGGAGGTGACAAGTGATCAAAGTGCCTCCTCAAGGTAGTGCCCGAGTTCCTTCATTTCGTGAACAATCTAAACCAGACATTTATTTTATTGTTTGGTTGTGTGAGATGAAGATCAACATCAGAAGCATTATTAATATAGGCACGAATAAGAAAGGAAATCTAATTCTTATGCTCTTCCCCCCCCCCAATCAGAGCATGGTGAACATTGCTTCTGATGTTCCTGTGCCCCTGTTTCCCCAACTAAGCCCAGAAGATCTTGCTATAGTCTTGCAATCATGTTAGATACAAGAGTCCGTTTTAACTGTGGCTTCTCTGAGCAGCTATGAAGCATCATTTAAGTGGTGGTCTTCTTTCATTTACAGCAGTGTTTCTCAACCAGTGGCACAGGTACAACCAGTGATTGTTGTTGTTGGCAACCTTCAGTCTCAAAAGACTATGGTATCGCGCTCTGAATGGTGGTTCTGGAACAGCGTCTAGTGTGGCTGAAAAGGCCGATTCGGGAGTGACAATCCCTTCCACACCGGGAGCAAGTGCAGTCTGTCCCTGGTCTGTCTCCCTGGCTATGGGCCTTCCTTCTTTGCCTCTTTGCCTCAGTCTGTTGGCCAAGTGTCTCTTCAAACTGGGAAAGGCCATGCTGCACAGCCTGCCTCCAAGCGGGCCGCTCAGAGGCCAGGGTTTCCCACTTGTTGAGGTCCACTCCTAAGGCCTTCAGATCCCTCTTGCAGATGTCCTTGTATTGCAGCTGTGGTCTACCTGTAGGGCGCTTTCCTTGCACGAGTTCTCCATAGAGGAGATCCTTTGGGATCCGGCCATCATCCATTCTCACGACATGACCGAGCCAACGCAGGCGTCTCTGTTTCAGCAGTGCATACACGCTAGGGATTCCAGTACGTTCCAGGACTGTGTTGTTTTGGTACTTGAGGTGGTTTCTGGTGGTACTTGTCGGACTTCTGGACATCTGCCACCCAGCAGCGGGACTAGAGATGCAACACAACAAACATCTGTAGAAGGCTTGGCTTGGTGTGCAGAGCTCCAAAGCATGCTTTTCATGCTCTGAAAAGCCCTCCTATCTACTCTGAGCCTCTTGCTGGTGTTTGCCATGCTGCACCTAGACTCTCAACCCAGAAGTAACTGGCGATGTCATCTCACCAGTTACTTCTGGTGGTACTTCCAATAAGTGAACCATGTGAAGAGGTACAGTGGGGGATAAACGTTGAGAAATGCTGATTTAGGCTGCAATCCTATCCACACTTACCTGGGAGTAAGCTCCATTGACTATAATGGGGCTTACTTCTGAGTAGACATGCATAGGATTGGGCTCTTAGAGGATTGGGCTCCTATGGTTTTCCCCACTATAGCATGCAGGCATTCGTGTGTGTGTGTGTGTGTGTGGAGAGAGATCAGGAAGCTTGGGAGGGGAAAGGGTAAATATTTTCATTTACCCCTCCATAGGCCCCTTGATCTGCAATGGGTCTCCTCAAACTTGCACCAGTTCTTTAGTTGGTGCAAGTCCAAGAAGACAAAGTGGGCATGTTAGCTGGCACCAGAGGGGTTAGCATCCAGTACAAGTCACCCGCATCGTGCCACCCCTTCTCACCTCTGGCACCTGCCCCCCCCAGCACTCCCCACTGTTGGCATCCTTCAGTCTCGGAAGACTATGGCGTCACGCTCTGAATGGTGGTTCTGGAACAGAGTGTCCTCTCCAGTGCGCAAAGCCTGGGTAAAGTAGGTATGGAGGATAGACTGTTACCCATGCAGCAAATCCCCCCTCTCCACGTCGCTGAAATGGTCCAAAAGAAAGGCAGAGGCCAATACGGTTGGTTCCAGCAGTGTCGCAGGAGTTGCCAGAACGTGACTGTGTTCAGCCATGAACTGCCTCAGGGACTCCGGCTCCGGATTTTGCCTCGAGGTTGACTCCTAAGGCCTTTTCCACAACTGGATGTAGCCACAAGACAGTGAAGGTTTGGGATCAGAGTTTTCCTTCTCTCAGATGAGCTGCCTTCCCAGGCTAACGAGTCCCATCTACCTGACTAAGTCACCTATGTCGGCGGGCCTTCCTGTTACTGCTTCTGTGTGCTGCCTCCATGGCCTCTCCGGCAGCAGTCTGGAAGCACGCGGCTCTCATTGAAAAGCAGTATATAAATATTTTTGATGATGATGATGACAAATGTTTGTGAAAATGCATTAATTGGAGCCCAATCCTATCTTACCCCTCCATAAGTCTCCAGCTTTGCCGTGGGTCTCCTTGGACCTGCGCCAGCTCTGTAGCTGCGCCGGATGGAGGAGACAAAGAGGGTGTGCGTGCTACAAAAAGGAAGGATATGATCCGGCATGCGCCATCATTGCCAGATCCACCCCTTCCCGCTGCCTATCCAACCCCTGTTCCTGCCCCTTCCCTGCCCCATTTTGTCCCGTTTCTGTTGCAGTCTGTCAGCAGCCATTTTCGGACAGCGGAAGCCTCTTCCGCGGTTGTAAATGGCTGGATGCGACAGCCCAGCCTAGGGTAGGATTGGGCTGGAAGAGGCATGCATTTCTCTAAACAAAACCAAGAATCAGCAGCGGGTGGGGGGCCACCCTAGTCAGAGCCATGTTATGTAGGGAGAGGGAGACTATCATCCCATATTGCTTTCTTATTGAAATCCACCCCTCCCTACTTGTAGGTTGAAGTGATCAAGAGCTGCAACTAGCTACTTCCAGTGCAAGTAAGAGTCCCGGGGGTGGGGTGGGGGGGTTATTTTTTGGTCAGAAAATGGTGCAAGGGGAAAGAGTGAACCTCCCCACTCATGCTGGCTGCAGTCCCACTCAGGAGCACCCCTCCACCATTCCATTCCCCCCCCCTTTTTTCACAAGAGGTACTTCTAGGTCTAAGCCTCTTAGAAATTCATTTCCACAAAAGTCTCGTTTGACCCCAAGGCTCCAGTGAATCAATAACACATTCCCCAGTGAATTCTCCTGACTGAACCGGCTCATAAAATATTTGACTTTATCCTAAGTTGAATTACTTAAAAATGTTTGCAGTGATGGCCACCAGGCAGGATGGGGGCTTCTACTATTAGTGTTGTTGTTATCCTTGTTTTCCCTCAAACTAGATGGAGAGGGGAGACTTGAGGCAGGGCATCAGTGCCTTGATTCCTGCACCAGCAGTCTCTTTCTACTGCAGGCCTGGTGCGCTAATTTTGGGCTGCAGTGTTGCCATCTGGGCAACGGTGGCCCTCAGCTGGCCCTAGAGGCTGGTCTCTGAGCACTAAATCCTGTGATGCCTCTGCTTTAGGACTTATTCCATGGGCTAAGCAGCTTGTTCCTGGTGGGAGGACTAAGTTCCTGCCTCCTTCCCTAATTGCTGCCTTGACTTTGAGCCCTGCTTGATTCTGGCAATGCATGTCAGTCTGACCCCCCCCCCCCAATCCTTTTTTGCTGTTCTGGAACTTGACCTCTCTTGACCTGGGCTATGTGCCTGCTTGTGGTCCACTTGGACTGGTAACCAGGCTTAATGCAGTCTCCTGTGACAGCTCCAGCAGCAACTGTTACCCTGCACATGCCTGATCTCATCTGATCTCAGAAGCGAAGCAGGGTCAGGCCTGGTTAATACTTGGATGGGAGACCACCAGGGAATACCAGGTGCTGTAGGCTTATACCATAGTCTTTCGAGACTGAAGGTTGCCAACCATAGCACCATAGTGACGGCTCCTTATATTTACCATCTCAGGGCAGAACAATTTTGTGTAGTAAAGATTTTTTTGGACTGCCCTATTCGAAATGGATGTGGCCACAAATAATCTCTTGGGGGCTTTACTGTGTTTATCATGAGAATCAGAACATAAGAACATAAGAAGAGCCCTACTGGATCCAGCCAAAAGCCCATCCAGTTCTGTTTTCTGTATCTCACAGTGACCCACCAGCTGCCTCAGGGAGCACATAAGCCTTCTGAGGTAGCCTACTTCCTCCAGAAATCTCTACAATCCCCTTTTAAAGACATCTAGGCCAGACACCATCATGTGGCAAGCAGTTCCACAGACTCATGACATACCGAGTAAATAAATATTTTTGTTTGTCTGTTCTAGCTCTCCCAACACTCAATTTTAGTGAATGTCCCTTGGTTCTGGTGTTGTGTGAGAGGGAAAAGAACACCCCTCTATCCACTCTATCCATCCCCTGCATAATTTTGTGTGACTCAATCATGTACCCCCTCAGGCCTTTTTCTAGACCAGGGGTCTCCAAACCCTGGCCCAGGGGCCAGATGCAGCCTGCGGCCAGCCTCTATCTGACCCACAACCAGCCTCTATCTAACCCGCGGCCAGCCCCTGAGAGCCTCTGGCCCAGTTGACCAAACACAACTGGAGTTGTGCTTCTGGCATGGGGGAATGGGGGCCATTTAAGTGTGTGCTTTATTTCTTGGGCTGTGTTGGTGCTTGGAGAAATCCTGGACATTTGAGCCCATTCATTCATTCCAGTCGTTCATCTACGTTCCATCTCTAATGTATTCATTTAAATTTTATTATTTAATTTTTTTCTGGCCCTCAGCACTGTACCTGTTATTTGATGTGGCCCTTCGGTCAAAAAGTTTAGAGATCCCTGTTCTAGACTGAAGAGCCCCAAACGCTGTAGTCTTTCCTCATAAGGGAGGTGTCCCAAGCCGTTATCTTCTGCATCTTTTCCATTTCCACTATATCCTTTTTGAGATGTAGTGACCAGAACTGTATGCAATACTCCAGGTGTGGCCTTACTATTGATTTGTACAAAGGCATTATAATATTAGCCGTTTTATTCTCAATATTTTTTATAATGATCCCAGCATGGAATAACCTTCTTCACAGCTGTTGCCCATTGGGTCGAAACTTTCATCGTGCTGTCCACCAAGATAGACAGAATTTTTGTTCTGGATGACACATGCCCCAGGGGTCCTCTATATGGTGACACACAAACCACATTCAATTTGACCAGTCAATATAACAGCTGAACCAACAACATGGGGATAAACTCTTTGGAACTCATTTTCCACCTACTCCCTATTCAAGGATAATAAGATCTTTTGAGAGCATATTGCGTGATGTAGGGTTTTGTCCTTTGTGCCATTTCTGAGAAAGATCAGATTAGAATCTAGATGGCTTTCTTTATAACCAAGGCTGTGGGTATTAATAAACCAGAAAGCTACTTTGTCAATTGGCTTCTCAGTGGAGGGAAGTCAGACTTTTAAAAGAGGTGTAGCCGGGGCAGAGAGTGGGAGTCGTTTCATTAAATGAAGCCTCCACTGTGTCATATAGCATGGCTTGGCGGCCTATAACACTGGCACCCGAGAGACCTCTCTTAAAGCCAAAGATAAATGATTTGTGTTGGAATTTTCTGAGAAGCCGTGGCCAAACTCATTTTTCTTGCGGTGACCTCAGCAAGAGCGATATCCACTTCTCATAAACTGAAGTGAAATGGTTATAATTGTGAAGCCCTGAACTGGGCTGACATAACTTGCCATCACCAATGAAGCTGTCAGAGCCCAGGAGGATTTGAAAGCACCATGGTGTCAGCTGGGCCTCATCTCTTTAGTTGGGGCCCAAACAATAGCATAGCTATAGGGGGGATAGAAAGTTTTGCAGAAGCCACAATGAGCCATGTAAGTGTCCCCTCTCATTCTCCCTTGGATCCATTCTGGGCAGCAACCGCAACACCATTGCCATTGCTGCCCACAATGGTGTCAACGGCAAGTGGGAGGGGCCGCTTACAACAGCACATTGTGGTGCCTGTAGTACTTATTGCACTGCCCCCCCATAGATATGCTACTGGGCCCAAAGTGTACCATGCAAACAAAGCTTACCATTTTTTCCCCCTTTCAAATATACTATCAGTGCAGCAATCGCTTCTGCTCGGACATTTATTTATTTGCAGCGAGACGAGCCACAATATTAAAATGCTCACAAAAGAAGGCATGGATAGAACCAAGACTAGATCAAAGATGTTGATCAGTTGGCTTTAGGAAATGATGATAGGGCAGCCCACACGTTGAATATGACCCATTTTACTTGGGTCCTGGTGATGCTAATAGACTTGAATCTGGAAAAATGTTTGCTCAGAGTTACATTGGATTGCACAATGTCCACAGTGAACCTAGTTAAAATCAAGCCTAAGGATGTGTGTTTGTGTGTGTTCTGACCTGCCCTGCTAAGAGTGTGCATCTCCATGAGGCCATGGAACTGCGACACTGCAAGAGCACAGCCACTGTTGTCACAGTTCTGGATTACACCAGAAACCGTGGAGGGAAACGGGTTGTGGTGCTGCCCCCCAAGCCTGGCACCTGGGGCATTTACCCCCATTGCCCCTCCCCGGGGTACACCACGACCAGTTCCACCCTTCTCCCAGAAGCAGAGAGGTGAAATGGAGTCAAAGTACTATTAGGAATCAATGAGGTAGATCAGGGGTGCTCAATAGGTGGCTCACGATCTACCGGTAGATCGCTTGGCAAAATGAGTAGATCACGGAGCCCTGTCTCTCCAAACTGTTAATATGTCAGTTTCGTCTAGTGACTAGACGAAACTGACATATTTAGCTGACACTAAACTGACACTGAAACTGACACTTTAGCTGCTCTTCAGGCATGCAGCAACAAAACTGACGAAACTGACTAGACTCCAGCAGGGGCTCCATACATTAAAGGGGGTGTCTGTCAGACACTTCCTTCCCCCCTGGTAGATCTCCGGGCCTTGCTGGGTTTCAAAGTAGCTCTCGAGCCAAAAAAGTGTGAGCACCCCTGAGGTAGATACATAAAGGATTTTACTTTGATTTTAAGATTTGCTTATAACCATCTGCTTATCCTTTGGTTAAGACAGAGGTCTGGTCACTTTCAACCACAAAGCCATTTTATAAGTCTGCTTGTTCTTTTTATTCTTCCTTGGATTATCCACCACCAACACTTTTTATTTTAGACAACTTTTTTAATGATTTACCTCCTTACCTACCTGCTGTCTTTTGAACTCACAGCTTTGCCCGGTCCTTCTGGACCACTACATACTACAGTGTAACTTTTGGGAGGAATGTTCTACCTAAGTGAGAGGGAGGCTTTCAAGGATGCTCTCTCTCTCTCTCTCACTGACCTTGTCCTTATGGCTGGGCGGCAACACAGTGTTTGGTATTAGTCCTGGACAAGAGAGGCAAATCTGGGGGGAGGAGGGAGGCACCAACACCAGGTGCATTCCACCAGTCGTGTAGCTAGAGGGGCCGCAAAGAACTAGGTTTTGCAGGGAGCCTCACCACAGCATGCAAGCGGCACCTCCCCCTCCCCTTCAGAGCCAGGCTCTATTTTGCTCCCCCCAACTGGAATGGCTCTGAAGGGGAAGGACTGCTTGCACACCATGGTGAGACTCCCTGCAAAACATAGGGCTTTGCACCTCCTCTGGATATGCCACTGCCTTCCATCATAGCGCCGTTTGAGGTAATTGGGTAATACACAAATTTATTTACATTTGATTGATTGAGTAATTAATTCAGCAGTTAAAAGTCAGGTGATTAATCAACGAATATCCTTTCATCAATTATCAAGCTCTGCTGATAAGAGAGCTTCCCAGGGGGGTCACCGACTGCATGATCTTTTCTGAAAATGCAATTCCACAGGATCTGCCCATCACAGGAAAATGCTACAATGAACAGGGAGGAAAGAAACAAGTCTATTCTCTTCCTTGTCCATTCACCTTCCCTTTGAAAACCTTCCTGTTTTCAGTGCCCTGCAGTAGCAATTAATTAGTCCTTGTTTGCATAGTTTTCTGAAGGTGTGAAATGCTTGAGAGGTATTGCTAAGTATTTTTATGACTTAGTAGTGGTCCTCATGAAAAAGCCAAGAAAATAAACACACACGAATGTGGAAGGAGGAATTTCCTGTACCCGACCAATTAACAGCTTCTGAAGTTGCCCTGACTAATGAGAGGCAGACATGCGACACTGAAGAAAGTACCTGATGCAAACCTGGGCAAGCAGTACCAACACCAGGCACCAGGGGGAGCACTCTGCAAAGCCCTGCAATGTGAACATAAGAACAGCCTGCTGGATCACGCCATAGGCCCATCTAGTTCAGCTTCCTGTATCTCACAATGGCCCACCAAATGCCCCAGGGAGCACACCAGATAACAATGGTGGCCCTGCCCACCCCTACTGGCACAATGGACACTACCATTGCCCACAGTACTGAAGGTTCAGGGGTGGCTCCTCTGATTGACTTGGGCCCTCAGCAAGTACTTGTCCTGGCCAACCCCTGATACCACCCTGTCTGCATGAACTGGACTATCCAGCCTTGAATAGTAGAGGCTGAGCTGCTTGCCATGCTTTTTGCGGAGCTCAAGCTTGTTTTTCACAGTCATTTGGATTGGGAGCATTTTCTAGTGTGAATGGGAGCTTTTCCCCCAAGCTAAACAGCAGCCAGTTTGAGCCTTTCTCCCACACTGGAACTATGGTGAGGAGTGTATGGATAAAGCCCCCCACCCCAACCACCGTTCCAATTCAGCTGCTAGTCATTACAGAAAAAACTAAACCCATTAAGGTGAATGACACTTTGAACATCGCAGGCCTGGATAAGTGTGGCAGGTGGAGCACCTGGCAGTCCTGTGATCAGTTCAGTCGGTGGAAGGTTAGCATAGGAGGATGCCATAGACTTAGATGCTCATGTGGTTAGTGTTGCTATCCAAACCTGCACTTAATGGCCCAATTCTACCCCCATTATCTTCTGCCATGCAGCCAAGCTGACAGAGCACACACTGCATGCAAAAGTGTGTGTGTGTGGGGGGGGGGGGATAAACTATATTTTACTTATTTCCTGGTAGGCCACCTGATCACCAATGTGTCTCCTCCTTATGCTGGCATAAATCCAGAGAGTGGAAGGGGGAGGATTGGGCTGCAAAAAGGAGACTAGGACCCTGCTGCATGCTGTTCCCACCAAGATCCGCCCCCTCTTGACCTATGTTCCATCATTCAATCTGGTTTGCATTGGTGGCCGGTTGGAGGAAGGTGGCAGACTTGGGCTGAAAGGCACCTTGAATCCACCGCTCCCTGGGACCCCCCACAATCTGCTCCTGACTTGCGTCAGCTAGCCTCGTGATTGGGCCGGTCCTGCGTTTATTATCTGGTCTCTATAAAGCTTCCTGGATGGGCTCTAAATCAAGGTCTACAGCAGACTTTCCCCAAGACCAAGGGAACCCACAGAAGGGAATGTTGTGTGACACAGCTACACTTAAATACACAACAAATTCACTGTTCCTGAATACAACACAGATAGTGATAGACAAACATTTTCTAAGGAAGCCTTGTTCACTATCCCTGATTTTCAAAATGAGAAACTCCCCATAAGCTTGCACAGAACTCCAGAGTTTCCTGGAACACTGGTCATGGCTTAAGGCAGGGATGTCAAACTCATTTCATACAGCAGACCAAAAAACGTTCATGACACCTGCAGAGGGCCAGAAGTGAAATCTTTAAACAGTAAGTGACATTGTTAAGCAGATGGTGGCTTGAAATGAGCACTTTGTTTTCAAGCAGGAACTCATCAGCCTCAAATCACAAAAGAGAAAACATGCAAATCTTGATCATATTTCCAAGCTCTGAGATGGCCCAACTATCACATGGGCCACCGTTTAGCAGCACTGCTTCTGCCATGGTGTCACTTTGCAACTCATTGACTGAGAAGTGCTCTATGAGATAATGCCTTGGCAGAAGTGATGCTCTTGAAGGGGTCGCTCTGGGGGAGCCCAATTATAACGGGGGCCGGATAGAGAGCTTCCAGGGGCCACATCTGGCCCACGGGCCTTAAATTTGACACCCTGGCTTAAGTCATCATGAAAAAACAGGTCCTAGGTACATTTAAACACTTGTTTTGCCCACTGAGAGGCAGCTGTGGCTTTCCCCCACAGCAGGGAACCTCTTCCCCCTGGCGTACAAAGCCAGTGTACGGCATTGTCCTGGAAGCTCTTGCAAAATGTGCTATCACATTCAAAGCCTCTTCCTTTGCAAAATGCTTTTGTTGTTGTTTTTTTCACTCTGGACTTAATGGAATCAGCTTATCAGGGAAGAGAGTCTTTTGAGACAGGCCTTGGTGCAGTTCAGCACAAGAGAGACCTCCATAATCTAATGCAGCCGCCTGGAAGAAAAATAGGCAAGGACAGATGTTCGAATACTTTCACCTTGGCAACAGGGAGTGCAAGCATGCCAAAGAGGTCAGGGGCCGAAAAGTCAGAGAGGGGAGAAAAGCTGCCTAAGCAACAGGCACAGCTTAAGGACAGGGGCCTGGAAGCCCAATAATGAAGTCGGGGACCTTCTGCTCTCACTGGAAAGTGCTTAAGCCTGGAACAATCATCTTTAGGTCTGTTGGACTGACACTATACATTTCCCAACACCTGGCGCGGGATTCTTTTCTTGTGGCTTCCTTTTTTCTTTCCTTCTAGCAAATTACAAAATTCCACACTTCAACCAGATGGGAAAAAAGACACTTTCCCCTTCGTTCTTCTTAAGGCAAGAAGGTCCTCAGTGGCATAGCTAAAGGGGGTGCAAAGCACCAATTTTTGCAGGGGACCTCACCGCGGCATGCAAGCGACCCTTCCCCCTCCCTTTCGGAGCCATTCTGGGCAGTGGGCAAAACACAGAAGCATACGCCTGGCTTCAAAGAGGAGGGGCTGCTTGCATGCTGTGGTAAGGCTCCCTCCAAAACTTAGTGCTTTGAGCCCCCTTTAGCTACGCCACCGGTGGTCCCTGTAACATTTTGCAAAAGGAGGATTTCTGATGTTGCTGGGTGGGAGGGGGGAGCACCCAGCCTTTCTCTGCCGAGGACGGACCCCAGCGCACACATTATTTGGGTGACAGGCAATCTTCATCCTGATTAATTCCAGAACATGGGGAACAATAGGCTTCCTTCGCTGCTGAATAATGCATGCGCGGCAATGCAAACCGCCGTCAGCAGGGTTCCCGGCTAGTGACAGAAATTCACACTCGAGGGCTATTTTAAGAAGTCATCACAGCCAAAATTATTTGCATTCTCCATCGCCAGCATCCACAGCACAAACATGTCAAGAGCAGGGGAATGCCTTTAGAATAAAAACACTGTTGACGATGGTTTCAATTACACAAATGTGAACCGGAGAGTGGAGGGGGGTGTGTGGACTAGCCGGCCTTTGTCTCTTCTACAGTGAACCCTTCCAACCAACCACACTGATGTCCTGGGGTGATGCCCTGTTTGTGTGTCAATGGGAAGTCCCTTTGGCAAGAGGCCCTCACCAGAGAAGGCTTGTTAGGAAATGTGATTCAGACTAATGCTCGGGGATAGTAATAATT
This sequence comes from Tiliqua scincoides, assembly GCF_035046505.1. NCBI lineage: Eukaryota > Metazoa > Chordata > Lepidosauria > Squamata > Scincidae > Tiliqua > Tiliqua scincoides. The sequence continues at coordinate 6,434,397 of NC_089825.1, forward strand.
GTCAATAATATTAAGTTCTGAGAGTAGAACTTGGGTGTTTCTGGGAGAAGGTCAATATGGTCCCAGTTGTCATGGGAGCCCTTGCAGCAGTGCTGTGAAGCTTGAAGCAACACTCAACGTTCTTGGCCTTGAGCAAATTACACCAGCTCAGCTCCAAAAAGCAATATTGCTTGGAACAGCAAGGATCCTTTGAAGAGAGCTCTGTGATTCCCAGGATCTTGGCTAGATCCCAAATTGCAGACTATAACAGACCGGAAAAAGGCTGTGATAAAATATAACAACAATTAATAAAGCAATCATCCCATCATTTATATGGTATGTAAAACATATTACATACATTAGTAACGGTCTTTACATGACTATTAAGTCTATACTTGGCTATTGACCACATTAGTCATGAATGTTCATGGCCAATTCATTCAGGGGAAATATTTAATTATCAGGTATACCAGGGTCATCCTCTCCAGTCATCAGAGAGGGCCCTTTTGTGGGTGCCACCACTGGTGGATGTGAGAGGGGTGGGGGTAAGGAGTAGGGCCTTCTCCGTGGTGGCACCAGTTCTATGGAATTCCCTCCCTCTTAGCTTACAAACTGCTCCTTCTGTAGAGGCTTTCTGGCTGTGCCTAAAGACATTTCTTTTTCACTTGCCTTTAAAGTTTAGGGCTTTTAAAAATGGGGGTTTTATGCTGTTTAGTTTTATGGGCTGCCTTTTTATTGTTTTACTGTTTGCTGCTGGGTTTTTTTTATATCACTTTAGGTTTTTAATGCTTTAGGTTTTTCACTGTTTTTAGGACATTTAAATGTTTGTTTATATATATATATATATATATATATATATATATATATATATATATAGAGAGAGAGAGAGAGAGAGAGAGAGAGAGAGAGACTGTTTATATATAAATGTTTATATATATTCCACAACTTAAAGATGTGGAAGTTGCCAAGCCAAGCCATACAACAAGGGAGGATTTGCCTCCATCAAGGCCTCTATCAAGGGCTGAATGAGTTCAAGCAGCTCAGCCCCAGCTCAGTCCCACTCCCTTGCTTCAGAGTTCCTCATCAGGAGCTGCTGCTTGGAGAAAACCAAGGATAAGGACAGGAAATTATCTTCCTGAATAATCTGGGCACCTTGTGGAGACCAAATTGTTTCCATTCCTGATACTAAGTTTTAATGAGAGTTTATTGTGAGGATCTTTTGTTCTTTTAGTGTTTCTTGGGGGCGATACAAGGACATCTGCAAGAGGGATCTGAAGGCCTTAGGAGTGGACCTCAACAGGTGGGAAACCCTGGCCTCTGAGTGTCCCACTCGGAGGCAGGCTGTGCAGCATGGCCTTTCCCAGTTTGAAGAGACACTTGGCCAACAGACTGAGGCTAAGAGGCAAAGAAGGAAGGCCCATAGCCAGGGAGACAGACCAGGGACAGACTGCACTTGCTCCCAGTGTGGAAGGGATTGTCACTCCCGGATTGGCCTTTTCAGCCACACTAGACACTGTTCCAGAACCACCTCTCAGAGCCCGATACCAGAGTCTTTCGAGACTGAAGGTTGCCAACAGGGGCTGTAAAGTGAGATACTGAATAGAATTTGAAATGAATGAGTGTATGATCTCAAGACTGAGAGTGGATGCCATAAAAACAACAACGATACCACCTAAGGCAGGAGTCGGCAACCTGCGGCTCTAGAGCCGCATGTGGCTCTTTCAGCTGCCTGCTGCGGCTCCTCCCGGTGAAAGTGGCAAAGGGGTTAACAGGAGGCACCTGTGTTGGGAGGGCAGGCTGCTTCCCTCCGCCCCCTGAGCTCACTGCCCTCCTCTCCCTTCACCCCCACCTGCCCCAAATTGGTTTCCCTTTTCAATTTTGCCCTGTTTTTCCCTTCCCCAACTCTCCAGCAGGCTCAGCCAATCAGCATCCAACAGGCTCCTGGTTTTTTCTGTTGGAATGGCTCAGGGTCCTTCACTGGCTGACCACCAGCCAATCCTGAGCTGCCCTCCTCCTCAGCCATTGCAAGCCCTTGCAGCCTGCCTTTCCTTGAGCAGGTCCCCACTCAGTGCAAGGAGAGGCTTTTCCTCCACAGCAGAGGAGACATCCTGTGTGTCTACTCAGTAGTAAGCCCCATTACAGCAGATGAAGCTTACTCCCTGGAAAGGGTGCCTGGGATGGCAGCCTGCTCAAGGCCAAGCGCAAGGATGGGTGAGTAAGTGGGAGCCCGTGCAGGTCTGTTCAAGAGTAAGTAGTCCCTGGGCTACTCCCAGGAAGGTGTGGAGGGCTGTAGCCTCAGCCCCCTCCTGTGCAGGTCTACTCACAAGTAAGCCCCACTGTACCAACTTGTCTGCTCAGAAGTCCCATTGTAGTCAATGGGGCTTACTTCCAGGATAGTGTGGAGATGGTTGCAGCCTGAGTGAGGGAGGGCAGGCAGGCAGGCAGGGCAGAAGCTGGCCTGCGGCTGGCCCCCCCCCAGCTCTGGCTTCTTCTCTTCCCCACCTCTGGAGTCTGTGTCCTTTTTTCCTTCCAGCAGGGTGCCTCTGGAAGGTGGGGGGAGTTCTTTAGTATCCATGTAAGATAAGCAGATGTCATAACTGCCATATGTATTGGAATCCTGGAAGATCTGGTGAGGAGGTAGATGTGGTGTCAGCAGTGGCTGGATCCCACATCCAGCAGTGGCTGGATGCCCAGGCCTTAAGGTTAAGGCCTGGGCATCCAGCAGAGTGTGCTGCACAGCTGCAGCCACTTGAAGGCAATAGGGCCCTCAGGGATATAAGAGCACCTGAGGAAGGGGGTGTGGGTTGTAGAAGGAGTGCAGGTTGGAGAGGAGACTGATTGAGCTTATTGACTTGGATACTCTGACTGATTTGACTGACTTACTTTGGAATCTGATCTTGGACTGTGACTTGGCTTACTGACTTTGGACTCTGCCCTGGATACTCTGAGTGACTTTGTGACTAAGGGACAGCTGGAGACACTGGAGTTTGAATTGTGGCTGCTGTGCCCAAGACCTACTGAGGACAAAGGGGCTGCTGTAGTGGTGGGAGGCTGCTGGCAGGAGAGAGGACCTCTGCAGGTTGAACAGGCGAGCTACCCTGGAGGTGGGGTCCAGCAGGACTACAGGGCAGAACCAGGGTCATTTGTTGGGGGAAAGAAGGGGAGCTAATTTGCTTAAAGTGGGCATAATTCTCCAGGCAGAGAATGGCCTTGGAATCAGGCAAAACACCGCAGAGGACCAGGTGTCTGAAAACACAGGACAAGAATGTATGACAAAACTAACTAAAAGCTACAAGAAGGGGCTACATTATAAAAATGGGACCTATAAGAGCATAAAGGTAAAAAAAAACTATATATGCAATATTATCTTCATTTTAGATCTCAAAAGTGTTTTGTGGCTCCTGAGGTTTTTTTCCCTCCGGAAAACGGTTCCAAATGGCTCTTTGAGTGTGTAAGGTTGCCAACCCCTGGCCTAGAGAATTATGCCCACTTTAAGCAAATTAGCTCCCCTTCTTTTCCCTAACAAATGACCCTGGTTCTGCCCTGCAGTCCTGCTGGACCCCACCTCCAGGGTAGCTCACCTGTTCAACCTGCAGAGGTCCTCTCTCCTGCCAGCAGCCTCCCACCACTACAGCAGACCCTGGGTCGTCAGCAGGTATTGGGCACAGCAGCCACATTTCAAACTCCAGTGTCTCCAGCAGTCCATTAGTCACAAAGTCAGTCAGAGTATCTAGGGCAGAGTCCAAAGTCAATAAGCGAAGTCACAGTCCAAGGTCAGATTCTGAAGTAAGTCAGTCAGAGTATCCAAGTCAAAGTCAATAAGCTCAGTCAGTCTCCTCTCCTACCTGCACTCCTTCTATAACCCATACCCCCTTCCTCAGGTGCCCATTATATCCCTGAGGGTCCTATTGCCTTCAAGTGGCTGCAGCTGTGCAGCACACTCTGCTGGATGCCCAGGCCTTACCCTTAGAGGGGCCACTGCTGACACCACATCTACCTCCTCACCAGATCTTCCAGGATTCCAATACAGATGGTGGTTATGACATCTGCTTATCTTACATGGATACTAAAGAACTCCCCCCACCTTCCAGAGGCACCCTGCCAGAAGGAAAAAAGGACACAGACTCCAGAGGTGGGGAAGAGAAGAAGCCAGAGCTGGGGGGGGGGCTGCCACAGGCCAGTTTCTGCCCTGCCTGCCTGTCCTCCCTCCCTCAGGCTGCAACCATCTCCACACTATCCTGGGAGTAAGCCCCATTGGCTACAATGGGACTTCTGAGTAGACAAGTTGGTTGGAGCTCTCAGGTTGCAGTCCTCTCCACACTTTCCTGGGAGGAAGCCTCACTGGCTACTTGTGAGTAGACCTGCATAGGAGGGGGCAGAGGCTGCAGCCCTCCACACCTTCCTGGGAGTAGGCCAGGGACTACATGGGGCTTACTCTCAAACAGACCTGCGTGGGCTCCCACTCACCCATCCTTGCGCTTGGCCTTGAGCAGGCTCCAAGGCTGCCATCCCAGGCACCCTTTCCTGGGAGTAAGCTTCATCCACTGTAATGGGGCTTACTACTGAGTAGACACACAGGCTGTCTCTTCTGCTGTGGAGGAAAAGCCTCTCCTTGCACTGAGTGGGGACCTGCAATGGCTGAGGAGGAGGGCATCTCAGGATTGGCTGGTGATCAGCCAGTGAAGGGCCCTGAGCCATTCCAACAGAAAAGGCCAGGAGCCTGCTGGATGCTGATTGGCTGAGCCTGCTGGAGAGTTGGGGAAGGGAAAAACAGGGCAAAATTGAAAAGGGAAACCAATTTGGGGCAGGTGGTGGTGAAGGGAGAGGAGGGCAGTGAGCTCAGGGGGCGGAGGGAAGCAGCCTGCCCTCCCAACACAGGTGCCTCCTGTTAACCCCTTTGCCACTTTCACCGGGAGGAGCCGCAGCAGGCAGCTGAAAGAGCCACATGCGGCTCTAGAGCCGCAGGTTGCCGACCCCTGGCTTAGGACCACTCACTGTATTGCAACAGTGTTTTTTGCGCACACCAGTGGCGTAGCTTGAGGGGATGCACTAAGTTTTGCAGGGAGCCTTACCACAGTGTGCAAGAGGCCCTTCCCCCTCCCCTTTGGAGGCATTCTGCAAAACTTAGTACTTTGCACCCCCTCTAGCTATGCCACTGGCAGACACTGTTTGCACAATCTAAATTGTTTGTTCTGCCGCACAAATGTGAAAACTCTTATTTTCAGCAATGAAGAAAAAGGCACCCCCCTTTTTACCCAAAAGCCATGTTGCCCTAGGAAGGAGGGAGCTTTGGGGACTGCTGCATGGCATAGCACAAAGGGTTAAATATTCCCTCCCCATGCACTGTGTTCCCATCCTGGATCACAGGGTCAAAAGGTGAGACTAAGCCTGGAATGTACTTTGTAAAGTCATTCTCTCCCAAACATAAAAGGATCTGGGCCAGTCACTCCAATGCCTGCCTTTTCTTAAAGGACTCTTGGTGGACTGCAAATCGTCTGAAGTGGTTCAAATGGAATCAGCAAGCAGCTATTGTGAGCACCTGGCCCCCAGGAGAGCTCAGGCCCGTTGAACCCTCTCAGCTCTAATTTATTGGAGCAGATCAATACTAATTATTTTAGTGCTAAAGCCTTATGATGGCCCCTCTCAGAGCTGTAATGATGATCTTTTACTACCTGTTTTGTAGCTTTACCATATCATCCTTCATTACAGGGCATGGGGTGCAAAACAGGCAGCAGAAAAACTGCTTAGGCAAGGCCACATGATGTGCACGGCTCTGCAGGGCTGCTTTTATGGCTCTCTTATGAGGCAGGACTCAGGAGTGCCTTGCTGGCAAACAGGAGGGTACAGAAAGACCCAACAAAGGAAGGATCCCTCATCAATTAAGCTGTCACAGCAGTGGCAGATGCAAAGCACTAAGTTTTGCAGGGAGCCTCACCATGGTGTGCGAGTGTGCCATATGCTGCCCTGCTCTTACCAGGTGATTTGCCAGCTCCTCCCAGTGGTGGAGGAGAAAATCTCAGGTTTTTGCAGAAAACCTGAAATGCCTTTTGGAGGCCACCAAGAGGCCATCTGAGAACCGGTGAGACTGCATGTAGCCTCCCCAGGCTTCACAAGCCCTCCTGGAGGCCTCCAAAAAATGTTTCTGGTTTTCGCCAAAAACTAAAAGTGCCTTTTGGAGCCTCTAAGACACCCCCCTCAAGGCATGATATTGGGGCAATGACCCTCCCTCCCCTTAGCTACACAATTTCTTTGAAAGGGGAGTGCAGTGGATTTGTTGGGTTTCTATAATATCTATTTATCTGCCTTCAGAACCAACTCCTCCCATATGCTAGTTATCTCCTGTAAAGGGCCCAGGGTATTTACAGAGCAGTTGTCTTTCTGCCACATGAACCTGCCTGTCAATTGAGATCAACAGAGATCTTCTCCATACAGTGGCACACTTATCCCTCCCCGCTCCTGGGGCAAAGTTCATAATGCTGCCCCCCATGAGATGCCGCCTCCCCCCACCCCACATCAGAGCCTCAAGCAATTAGGATTGACTGGGGAAACCTTCTAAGGCTTCCCCACAGTCCTAAACTGTATTTCTGGAAAACCAGAAGTACTATTTCTGACTGTGTCGGGAGCGTCAGTGAGGCTTCCTGTGCAGTCCTAGTGTTGGGCATTTACCCCATTTTCCTAGCGCTAGGTTCACTCCTCTCTCCATGCCTTACCACTGGGTGGGCACTAGTTCAGAATTTGTGACAGGGTCAACTCAGTGGTGGCATTCCAGGTTCCCTGGGATGTTTGCTTGGACCTCACTTTGAAATATTCCCGCACTTAGTCCAATTTCTTTCTTTTCATTGGGTCTTTGAGCTGGAGCAAGTTTTACCCTTGTGCCATTATATTATCACTGTCCAGGGAGCTGTTGCTGCTCTGTTTATTCTTGTTTTTGTTTTATTATACATATTGATGTTTGTAATTGATTATTTTATTGGGAGGTTTATAATGCTAGCATGCCACTTTGGAAGTCTTAAGTGGCCTGAAGGAATAAATATCACTAAATAAATAAATGCAAACTGGCCTGAATGTTAGCCTTAGCATCTGACACCAGCTCCTGGTAGCATGTCCTGTCTAGATTGGCACTACATTGTCAGCCCCAGAGAATATCTTTACCCCTGACCATCATCTCATTTAGATCATTTATTTTCTCATTTAGAGACGATGAGATCGCTTCTCAAAGCTCACCTTTTCTGTGAATGCATCTCAAACAGCAACACAACCTAAGTTCATCTGAATCCAGTTGTTACCATGGCCTGTTCATTCCCCCACCTCTCTCACTGCTGTCTCCCCCGCTGACAACATCCAGTGTGCAATTTTCTCAGAGTAACGACCTATCTTTTTTATTAGCTTTCTTTGTACAACAACATGGACATCAGTGCTACTCAATGGTGGTAAATCCTGAGGTGTGGGAGCTATCATGAGACCGCTGCATTGGCACATTTTGGAAGATTTATGATACGTTGAGGAGATAGTGGTCTGCACAGTTTCTCACCAATAGTCGGTTTGTTCCTCCATTTTGGGGTTAATGTTTGGGAGAAGGCAGAGACACACTTACAGCACAATCCTGTCTTGCACTGGAACAGGCAGGCCAGGATGCCTGCACTGTATCCCCTTATCCCCAGGTAAGCCACTGCAGCCCCAATGGGTCTCCTTGGACTTGCACCACTCCAGAGATGGCATAAGTCCAAGGAGAGGAGAGCAGCTTGCAGCCACTCCATGATGCTCGGGAATGGGGGTTGGGATCTGATACAACCTTTTTCATCTCATGGCACACTGACAAGGTGCTAAAATGGTCAAGGCACACCATTGGTTTTTTGACAGTTGACGAGGTAGACTGCACTACTAGAAGGGGACTCAATCCCCAATGGCCCTACTAATAAATTACCTTCCCCCAAACTCCTGTGACACACCTGCAGGCCATTCACGGCATAGCAATGTGCCATGGTACACAGGTTGAAATTCGCTTGTCTGGTTGCAGGGGTAGTAGGTCTGTACAAACCTCTGGTGTTTCAATGTTGCCTTCATTTCACCTTCACAGAACTTTGGGGTTATTGGAATATCACCTTCCTTTTCTTAGACCTTGTGCTAGAGAATATATCTTGCAAGTGAAGCAGAATTTCATCTGATAACAATCCTTCTCTACAAAGGCAGGATTCTGTATTGCTACACCTTTGTAGACCTGGCTCCAAGATGCAAAGTGATGCCAAAGTGTTCTAAATTCAAATTATTATGACCCCTGGAGGTCTTGCCAATTTGGGAGCCGCTGACCCCAGTGCTGTGATTCAGCAGATTGTGTCTGTATTAGCAAAATGAGTGGATTATTTTCAGCCTGGCGAGTCTCACGCTATCCAAGCACTTGTCCAATGTGGGTGTGATGTGAAAAGTGTTCCCAGCCAGCTTGCATAAACTGAATAGCTCAGAAACGAAGCCCCTGCCAGGTTTATGTAACCTTTATGAGAGAAACAGTTTATTGATGGTGAGAGAGACGGAGAGGCATAGAATAACCCGGCTGTGCTGTAAAAGGAAGACTCTTGGGGAATTCCCATGAGTATCTGGAAATCCTTTGCGCATGGCTCAGAATCCTGATTCCTCTGTGACAGAAGCAAACGCCGGACTCAGAGAAGTGTCCTATCCATTTATCTGACCCAATAATTCAGCAGCCAAGAATGGCCCTGCTAACACAGCCCCTCCTCTCTTGCATGGCAGACCTATCCACATTCACTAACTGTTTTCTTAGGGTCCAAGAAAGTCAGTTGTGGGGGGAGGGGGCAAAGAAGAAGCAAATTCTACAGGTACGCAGGGAGGTATGCTGTTTCTTCCTTTATTTTCTAAATAATGCTTGTACACTAAGGCAATCCAAATTTTCCCCCGAGAACAGCTAAATTCTCATTAATCCATGATATAAATTAGGCAGATGGATATAATGTACATATGTCTGTTTTGCAATATCCCTAGCAATGTGGGCTATTTTATCCAAATACAGGTTGAGTATCCCTTATGGATACTTATGTCCCAGTTAAGGAAGCTTGGGTCAGGAAGCTATCTGGATTTCGGATTTGTCTGGATTTAGGAATCAATGCATAAATATTATGAGAAATGCTTCCTCTTGTTCTATTCACTGTTCTCCATATGTGTGCCTGTGCAATGGAAACGCACAAGATCCCTTGAAGAGATAGGGTGTGGTGTCAACAGTGGCCCCTTGTTCTGGCAGGTCTGGGAAGCATGGGGTTAACACCAGGGCCTTAGGTTGCGGTGAGTGTCCAGCACAGCTGCAGCCACTTGGAGGCAATAGCACTCTCAGAGATATAAGTAGCACCTGGAGGAAGACAAGAGAGTGGTTGTAGAAGGAAGGAGGTTGGAGAGGCTGAGAGAGCAGAAGGCTGAGAGAAGGAGGTTGAGAGAGCAGAAGGAAGGAGCTTAGGGGAAAGAGGACAGGCAGACAAGCTCACTGACTAATGGACTGACGAACCAAACAGAGACTCCTGGGACAGAGACTACTGGAGACCAGTTTGAGACCACCACGCTCCAGAGCTGCTGAGAACCAAGTGTTGCTGCGGTGGCCAGAGAAGCTGCTGGCAGGAGAGGTGAGGAAGGAGGACCTCTGCAGATTGAACAGGCCAGCTACCCTAGTGGTGGGGCCCAGCTGTGCTGCAGCACAGATCTAGGGACATTGTTGGGGGGAAAAAAGGGATACTGATTAGCTCAAAGTGGGCATAAGTTCTCTGGGTGAAGCTTGGACTGGGAATCTGGCAAAACAGCCTGCTGGTCTCTGACATTTTTCAACATCTGTACAGGTACTCACCACACAGCAGAGACTAAACTTGCAGTCTGTAACTACACTGTATGTGGGAATGAGCACAAGACCTTCTAGTGCTCATACTACATAAAGTTTAAAAAAAATGTCTTGGACAAAAATCTCTAGATTTTGAAATAGTCCAGATTTTAGATGTCCAGATAAGGGGAAATCTACCTGTATCCAGCAGATAAGGCATTTTACCTTGAACAGGAATGGTTTTAGGCTGTAACCCTATGCATATAACTGCAGCTGTATCCTATGGTGCTGCATGCATTGTTGCATAGTCATTTATTATTATTATTATTATTAACAGTATTTATATACCGCTTTTCAACTAAAAGTTCACAAAGCGGTTTACAGAGAAAAATCAAATAACTAAAGTGCTCCCTGTCCCAAAAGGGCTCACAATCTAAAAAGATGCCAAGGAATACCAGCAGACAGCCACTAGAACAGACAGTGCTGGGGTGAGGTGGGCCAGTTACTCTCCCCCTGCTAAAAAAAGGAGCACCCACTTGAAAAAGTGCCTCTTACCCAATTAGCAGGGGTTAAGCATTTACGACGGCAGGGCAGTGGTGTAGCTAGAGGGGGTGCAAAGCACGAAGTTTTGCAAGTGCTTGAATGCGCCATGCAAGCGGCCCTTCCCCATCCCCTTCAGAGCCATTCTGGGCATATAGAGCCATTTCAGGCACACAGAGCCATTCTGGGTGTATGCCTCCGTTTTGCCCCCGCCACCTGGAATGGCTCCAAATGGGAGGGGGGTGCTGCTTGCTCGCTGTGGTGAGGCTTCCTGCAAAACATAGTGCTTTGCACCCCCTCTAGCTACCTCCCTTCTAGCTTTGCCACTGTCTTAAATATAATACTTAATATAAGTTTTACTGCCTTTTGCCATTGACTTCTCAAAGCAGTGCACAGTTTCAGTTAAAAATGATACAAGTAGACAGATGGAAACTATTAGCAACAAAACAACAATCCAGTTGAGAACAAGTTAAACTACAGTACTAAACCACAGTACATTTATTTGAGAGAACTCCGAACACAATGAATACCAAAGCACAGCAAAAGAAATTGGATGGCAGAAAAATCACCACCACCGTCATGTAACCAGTGATTGTGCAAACCAGCCTTCAGTGCACATTTGTTAAGTACAGAACCAGATATCTACATCTAATCAGTACTGATGGGTACTTTCAAATATGCCCAGTAGATATATGCATCCCCAGTCATAATGGATTGTGGTCCTTCAAATTGGATTTCCAAATGAGGACATGTTTTATGTGACATCCTCTTCCTCTTGCAGTTTTGATACACTGTCTTTGGGGAGCAGGCTGTCTTCCAGAGAGATGACCCTCCACTCACTCCTCCTGAGCCTTTTAATTGCAGCAGCCCTCTGTTGTCTTTGCGTTATTTCTTTTAATGCTTTTTGTTAAAACACACACAAACACACACAAACACCTTCCTGCCAGAAATACTAACCCTTTAATTTCTACAAGGGGGAGTCAATTAGGGGAGCGCCACTGCTAGGCTAATACAGGGACTGTTTGTTCCCACCAAAGAGGAGCTTGGGCAAACAGAATTAGCAGGGGAATATTCTGATTAAATAAGGCCGAATTCTGTCACTTTCGTAATCATGAAATATTGATGAAGCCGTAAGCAGCCCCTCCAAGGTGCTCGCCTTTGCCCCCTCCTCTGAGCCTGTGCGTGGGTCCAAGCACTGACAGGAGGGAAGGGAAATCATAACAGGAACCCCACATAACATTCAGAGAATGAAAATGAAAAGCACCAGCTGGATGTTCGTTCTGAAGAAACAAAAAACTTTGAATGTTTTTTAATGGCAGCCGCAATTTTGCAGGGACCCTTCATGGCAAAGCCACCTCTCTTGTTTGTCTTTGGGGCTTTCCAAAATGTCATTGGGGTTAGCTGCTTCAGGTCTGTCAGTGGAAGAAAAATTGGGGGGGGGGCGCAATAATTTTCATTGTCCTTTCATGCACACACATGTAAATGTGTGAACGTGAACACCAGAGCATCGTTTCACATGCTGTAGCTGGTGCGATTCATTTTGAACTATCTGTTGATAAGACCAATATGTTTTATAAATGACCACAACTCCATCCAGACTGATGTGCTCAAGATCCCTGCAATCAAAAGTCCTAACTCTATACTGGATGGTGACCTTTAGTTGTAGCATCAAGAATGCACCCACTTTGTCTTAGTCAGGCTCATCATGACACTCACATCAGTAACACAGCCAGAGGAACAGATGGCATGTAAGTGCAGCAGGCGTCACAATGCGCTGGGTAAGCGGCCCCTCCCACTCACCATTGGAGCCATAAGAGGCAGAATCGCTGTTACTGCCCTGAGTGGCTCTGATTGTGAGTGGGAGGGGTCGCTTGCATGGTATATTGCAAGACCTGCTGCGCTTATAGTGCTACCCCCCACTGGCTATGCTACTCAGTAGCGTTCTTAGGGCATATTCATAGGTACAAGTGACCCCAGGCAGCACGGCTGGGGGGGGAGGTGCTGCTGCCGCCCTAGCCATACTGCCCCAAGGGCCACCTGCACCTGCAATCTCCCCCTGGAGGCATTCGGAGGGGTGGAGAGGCTGTACATGGCCGTGCTGGCCCTCAGAAGGCCTTCTAAAGCCTTCAAAAACCTTTTAAACATCACTTTCAGTTTTCAGCCAGAGATATAAGAAGAGAGGCTAGATTGCATAGGGCATATGGCTATGACAAGATGACAGGGACATAGAAACAGTTTTTTTTGACAAGGAATGGATTTTGTAAGACTTGCTCCTTCCAAAGTTTAATTCTTTATGTCACTGAGTAATTACACAGGCCAACACACATTTTGCTTCCTTAAACGTTGCACCAATTCCTGGGTATATTTGGGGTGTATGAGGAAGCTGCTTGAACCATTCACTAAAGAGGCTATGCCGTGTCTCCAAAACTAGACGTGATAGGGCAAAACAGATGCCATTTTTTTGAATCGGCACCCCAAATTCATATCAAACCACCATAAAGTTTGGGAAAAACTTTTCTGACGCTCAGTTTTGTAGGCCTGTGTTCTAACAACAATAACACACAGGAAATGAAAACAGGATACAACAGGTTGAGAACAGTCTTCAGGTCTAGTAGCGGTGTCCAGGCAGTGATCTTTGGTGTGCGAACAAGCCAAAAAGATGGTGTCTGCTTTGCGAACCACTGAAGTGAATGCAATTCATAACCAGGAGGAACTCTTGCTAAAACTGTTATTTACACCCTCAACTCCACTGCTTACTGTCCAAACCACTAAGCTTAAAATTCTGCCTCAGTCAGTAGTGAGATGGGCTTGAACTCCTGCACATGCTTGATCTTGACTGATCTTGGAAGCTAAGCAGGGTCAGGCCTGGGTAGAACTTGGATGGGACACCGCCCGGGAATACCAGGTGCTGTGTTGCCAAACAACAACAGTAGTGAATTTGTAATTTTTAAAAATTTAGTTGTCTTTCCAAAAAGTTTTCTAAGTCAGTGGTTCCCAAACTTTTTGGCAACAGGACCCACTTTTTAAAATGACATTCTATCAGGACCCACTTAGTTTTACCAGACTTTTAAAAAAGCAGATCTAGAAAGAAGTAAATTTGATTTATTTATAAGTAATAATAACCAGAAAAAGACCCTCAAACTTTATCTCTTTATATTTACACATGTTTGCAAACCACAGGAGCTCAGCTCCTTGCGGGGCAGTTAGCAGCTATCCTGCAAACTGCAGGAGCTGAGCTCTTTGCAGGGCAATTAACAGCTACACTATCTGATTTTTCAGTAGCCTTGGGACTTAAGGCCATCTGATCTTTCCATCACCTTTTGGTGACCCACCAAAAATCAGGCCCTGATCCACAGTTTGGGAACCACTGCTCTAGGCGACCACAATTCTTAAGATACATATTCCTAAATACATTGAATGGACAGAGAAACACAATGCAAACCACCACACAAGCACATACAACTCTTGAAGACAAACAGGTAGTTCTTTTAATGCAAATCTGCTTTTTTCTTTTAATCCTCCTGCCTGCCTTCCCCCCCCCTCCCGCTTATGTGACCTCAGAAGGCCTTTCAGGGAAAAGGGGCCATCTGGCAAAATGTGTGCTTTCTCCTTTAAATGTTAACCACAGGGTTAGAGCCAATTAAGTTGCACTTTGATCAGCCACTGAGCTGGCAAAGCCCACCTGATGTGATGTAACACAGCAGGAAGAGGCAGAACCATCGACAATAGACCAAATGCTCTGTGCCTTGTTAACAAGGGAACCTCTGAGTTGCAAAATATGGATCCACTTGCTTCTCACCCCAGCTAAAACTTCCTATATACTGCATGTTGCAAGGAAATCATCACTAAAGGAAGATAACCCAGTGGCTGGCAGGAATCTGATGCAAATGACTGATCAGATTTTTTGAGATGCAATCTTGTGCCGCTGTGCTTGGGAGTAAGCCCTCAAAGGGCTTGATTTCAAAGGGACTTACTTTGGTGTAAACATGCACAGGATTACACCAGAACTGCCACTAAACTCAGAGTTGATCTTTTGCACAGAACAAGATGGTAGCATTCTGGAGCATTGTTGGAGAGGCAATTTGAATCCTTTCCTAGGCGCAAAAAAAAAATAAAAAAATCCTGTGTGCAATATGTTAGCATTGATTTAATGAACTGGCCTGTGCTAAACCTTTGCTCTGCTCCGATACTGCAGAGCGCATGGGTTGTAAGCGCTTGCACACTTCACAGCGGCAGGGCGGTGGCGCTTTTTGAAGGGCTCCTGTGGGGCAGATCTGCCTCACCTGCTGCCCCCACACCACAAGTCCCTGTATATCAGTGAAAAATGAAGCTCTACTGCACAAGCAAAACATAAAAACAACTATGATAGAAGTCCCTGCCTCAAGGAGTTTACAAACCAAAGACTGACAGTGGAGCAGGATGTACCAAAGGATGCCTGGGAACAAACAAAGCGGTATGTCCCAAAGACATTCTTCTGGTTTAGAATTAAGTCTAGGAGTAATGCAAGGGTTTGGGGGGAAAAGTGGGTTTGGAGGAGAGATTCAAAGAGCTGCCTTTAGAGACTGTGCAGGATGTCCCTTTCCCAGGAACCAGTGGTGTAGCTAGAGGGGGTGCAAAGCACTAAGTTTTGCAGGGAGCCTCACTATGACGTGCAAACCACCCCTCCGCCTCCCCTTCGGAGCCATTCCAGGTGGTGGGTGCAAAACTGAGGTGTATACCTTCATTTTGCACCCACTGCCCAGAATGGCTCTGAGGGAGAGGGGCCGCTTGCACTTCACAGAGAGCCTCCCTGCAAAACTTAGCATTTTGCATCCCCTCTAGCTATGCCACTGTCAGAAACTAGGTAAATCCATCAGTGAATCACTGAAGCAGGTCAGGGTCAGGCTTTTTGCTGCCTTGGGCAATGTAAAATCTCTTCTCCTCCACCACCCCTCACAGCTCTGCCCACCCCATATTTTGTTGTTTGCTGAGCAGCAAGACAATAGTACATGAACCGATCAAGAACTGATACTATTTCTTTGCATCCTGAAACTATTGTTTTTAAAGAAGAAACCCAGTAAAACAAAGGAGGAGAACAGCATGATAATGCCAGCAAGGGAACAAAAGAGAGCCTTTACAAACTGTAAAAAGAACCAAACGTAATAAAACTTACATAACAGAAATACAGAAGCAGAATAGAATCCCCTGAAACTTTCCCCCGACCTGAGAATAAATCCACTTAAACAAGAAAAAAAAAATCAGAGCCACAGCTCATATTCACATTTAATTTCAGTAATTTAACCAGGAATTTCACTGAGGCAGTATTTGTGCATCACATTGTATAATCTCTAGACCAGTGTTTCTCAACCAGTGGTACAGGTACCACCAGTGGTGCTTGAGGCGGTGTACTTGTGGGAGCCCCCCAAACATCTGCTGCTGGCAGCGAGACGAGTGACATGACACGACAAACATCAGTTGGAGTCCCCTGGTTCTGGGGTTGTGTAAGAGGGAAAAGAGCATCTCTCTATCCACTCTAGACTCTTTTCCCTTTCACACAATATCAGAACCAGGGGGCATCCACTAAAATTGAGTGTTGGGAGAATTAGGACAGACAAGAGAAAATATTTCTTTACATAGCGCGTGGTTAGTCTGTGGAACTCCTTGCCACTGGATATGGTGATGACATCTTGCCTACATGTCTTTAAAAGGGAATTGGACAAAGTTCTGGAGGAAAAGTTGATCACAGGTTACAAGCCATGATGTGTATGTGCAACCCCCTGATTTTAGAAATGGGTTACCTGAGAATGCCAGATGCAAGGGAGGCCACAAGGATACAAGTCTCTTGTTGTCTTGTGTGCTTCCTGGGGCATCTGGTGGGCCACTGTGAGATACAGGAAGCTGGACTAGATGGGCCTATGGCCTGATCCAGCAGGGCTCTTCTTATGTTCTTATAGGAGGCTCTGCTTTGGTGGGTAGAGCTCCAAAGCATGCTTTTCACACACTCTAAAAAGCCCTGGGGGCTGGGGATAAGAATAGGCCCTCAGTTTGGCTGTACTTGTCGTAAGAGGCGACTAAACAGCCACCGGGTCGATGGGACTCGTCAGCCTGTGAAGGCAGCTCATCTGAGAGAAGGAAAACTCTGACCCCAAACCTCCACTGCCTTGTGGCTACATCCAGTTATGGAAAAGGCTTCAGGAGTCAACCTCGAGGCAAAATCAGGAGCCGGAGTCCCTGAGGCAGTTCATGGCTGAACACAGTCACGTTCTGGCAACTCCTGCGACGCCGCTGGACCCAACCATATTGGCCTCTGCCTTTCCATTGGACCATTCCAGCGACGTGGAGAGGGGGGATTTGCTGCATGGGTAACAGCCTATCCTCCATACCTACTTTACCCAGGCTTCGCACACTGGAGAGGACACTCTGTTCCAGAACCACCATTCAGAGCGCGACACCATAGTCTTCCGAGACTGAAGGATGCCAACAACAAAAAGCCCTCCTGTCCCACCCTGAGACTGGTGTTTGTCATGTCACCAGAAGTCATCACCACTCACTGCTGGTGGTACTTTCAATAGGTGGATCATGCTCAGTGGTACGGCGGGGGATAAATGTTGAGAAATGCTGATCTAAATTATCTCCTACCCCTGAAACCCAGGTACCAGTACTGACATGGATAAGAATTGGGAGGACAGTGAAAGGGGGGCAAACTGTGGCGGCAGCAGGAGCAATCTTCCTGGAGGCTACAATCCTATATACACTTTTGTGGGAGTAAGCCGTACTGAACAGAATGAGACTTACTTCTGAGTAGATAAGCATAGGATTGTGCTCACAAGTGTCATTCTGGAGGGAAAATGGCATCTCACCAGTGGTAGCAGCAAAGGAGGAGAAATATCTCCCCCTCCCCAAATACATTGGTTTCACCCATCCCTTTTGCCCTTGAACTTTCATAGCTCCCCCAGTTCTAGCCCAACGTGTGAACTTTTGGATCAACCCTCAGTTAGAATCTCCTTTTCATTTATAAGCCTCCATTGTGAAATTGGATCTGTTCAAAAGTACCAGCAGAGCTTCACTCAGGCAGACCAGCCCTGAACTGTGGCACCCACAGAGGTCACCTTGTTTGCTTCTGTGTTTGGCCTGGTCTTTTTTAGCCGCATGCCAAGCGCAACTCTCTTACCTTCACAAAACTCTCCGTTCTGGCCTCCAGGCCCCGAATTTTTTTTATTTTACTATCGCATTATCCCATGTTGCAATTGTAAAAGCGCATTATAAAAGCAACCAATATTGAACTAATTTTATCACAGGGCTGGTAATAAAGTTTAACACCAACTATAATGTTGTTGTACATTGGAAATATTGCGAGAGAGTTGTAATATCCTGTTAAACTCATTTTTCCAGCCAACACCATGAGATCGGCCAAGAGATGTTCTAAGAATGAAGGCACATTTATGGCGTGATCCCCCCCCCCCCATGAAGATCTTTTTTTAAAATTTAAACTGGTTTGGTAAGTTTGACCATAATACGCTTATAGTTTCAAAGGCACTCTTGTTGGTCCATAACTATGCTGGGGGGGGGGGGAAAGCAATCAATAGAGCAAACTGATACAGAGGAGTAAATAAAGGGGGGAGGGAGAGAAGAGTGATGGATTAATCTTTTCCATTGTGCTGAGTCCAGATGAAAACTGCTGCAATAGGGCAAGAAAATATATTGATCAATATTCACCCCCAGGAAGCATGGGTAGGCCTTGCTCTGTATCTGTATATTTATGGCAGCTGTGCCTGGTGGAAAACCAGGGTCGTCCTTACATTAGCTTAGTGGCGACCCCAGGTCCTGTTGTATTTGAAAATGTATTTAATATATGTCCCACTCTTTTCAGATGACTTCCAGTCTTCTCCCATCAGGCTTATACCTGCTTGGTTGTAGTAATGCTGCGGAGTTACCCAATGTTCTTGGAGAATACATTAGGTTCTACCCTAAGTTTTTAGAAGGAAAAACTCCTTCCTTTGTGGAACAAAACACAATCCATGCTACCTTCAAGGAGGTCAGAGTGGCATACAAGGATCTCTTTCTTCCTTACCTCCATAATAGCCACTGACCCAAGATCATCCAGTGAGCTTTGCAACAAAGTGAATCTTGCTGTCCCTGTTGCTAGGCTGACATTTCAATCACTCCACCACACTGTCTATCATGAGAAGGTGCCTTATGCAAGGGCTATTCATGTGCTAAATGCAACACACATGCAATTTGTTTGTATGTACATACATACATACATACATACATACATACATACATACATACATACATACATACATACATACTGGGTAGATGGGACTCGTCAGCCTGGGAAGGCAGCTCATCTGAGAGAAGGAAAACTCTGATCCCAAACCTCCACTGCCTTGTGGCTACATCCAGTTATGGAAAAGGCTTCAGGAGTCAACCTCGAGGAAAAATCCAGAGCTGGAGTCCCTGAGGCGGCTCATGGCTGAACACAGTCACGTTCTGGCAACTCCTGTGATGCCGCTGGAACCAACCGTATTGGCCTCTGCCTTTCCATTGGACCATTTCAGCGACATGGAGAGGAGGGATTTGCTGCATGGGTAACTGCCTATCCTCCATACCTACTTTGCCCAGGCTTCGCGCACTGGAGAGGACACTCTGTTCCAGAACCACCATTCAGAGCGTGACACCATAGTCTTCTGAGACTGAAGGATGCCAACAAGACATACATTGTTCGCAAGAAAGAATTGTTACCTTTTAAAATACCCTTCTCTCTACCAGTGGTGTACCAAGGTCATTTGGCACCTAAGGCCCATAAATTTTTGGCACCCCTATGTCAAAATTATTTTCAGTAATAGCAATTTAACGAATAATAGTAATAAAGGGCAGAGAAGGAGAGCAGGCAGTGAGCATTTTCTTCTTGAAAAAGAAGTTGAAACATCTCCCTGCAGCCTGGCACCTGAGGTCAGCCCCCGTCCTCCAGCCTCCCTCTTCATACGCCACTGTTCACTGCATATGTGGGGTAAATGAATGCACGCAAAGAGGAAATTGATGTATTTTCACCTGAATATCTGCATGGAATCAGTGAGTAGACCATTGGTCCACTTCAGCCCGGAGTGGCCTCCTCACAGAATATATTCTCTCCATATTGTAGAACCCTGTTCTGCGCACACACTCATCATGATAACATTGACAGCTGAGAACGTAGACACATGGTTTTTGTATAGTACCCCTCCAAAGCTACAGATGACATGCTTGGGTGGCCACCACAGGCAGAACCTGTCCAAGGACAGGTTGTGCCTGAAGTGCAGAAAATTTACCACGGCCCCCTGCCGCCACCTGATTCACCCCCATCCCCTTATCTCCAAGCAGCAGCTTACTTGTTGGCATCCTTCAGTCTCGGAAGACTATGGTGTCATGCTCTGAATGGTGGTTCTGGAACAGAGTGTCCTCTCCAGTGCGCGAAGTCTGGGCAAAGTAGATATGGAGGACAGACTGTTACCCATGCAGCAAATCCCTCCTCTCCACGTTGCTGAAATGGTCCAATGGAAAGGCAGAAGCTAATATGGTTGGTTCCAGCGGCGTCGCAGGAGTTGCCAGAACGTGACTGTGTTCAGCCGCAAACTGCCTCAGGGACTCCGGCTACGGATTTTGCCTCGAGGTTGACTCCTGAAGCCTTTTCTGTAACTGGATGTAGCCACAAGGCAGTGGAGGTTTGGGATCAGAGTTTTCCTTCTCTCAGATGAGCTGCCTTCCCAGGCTGACGAGTCCCATCTAGCCGGTGGCTGTTTAGTCGCCTCTTACGACAAGTACAGCCAAACTGAGGGCCTATTCTTATCCCCAGCCCCCAGGGGACAAGCAGCTGCCCCGCCACCCAAAAACACACACGCAGAAGGCAGTGATCTGCTTCCCTACCACCTTCCTCAGGCATCGCTTTGAAGAAAATAAGACACGCTGGGTGCCATCCCAGCACACTGCACTTCCTGTTTTATTTAAAAGGACTGTGCAAGGAAGGAGTGAGGTGAGGGGATATGAAAGTGGATCACCACCTTCTGTGTGGGCTTGTGGGGGGGGGGTTTGCATTCACAGTAACAGCAATGACCCATTTCCCTTCCCTGTCATCTCAATCTTCCTCACACCATCCATTTAAATAAATCAGGAAGTGCAGAATTAATGGAGATCAATCCCACTTTCTGTTCTACTTAAAAGGAACACGTGAAGGACTGAGGCAAGGGAGTAGGAGGCTGGATCTCTGCCTCCTGGTCTGCAGCTCGGAGTGGAGCCATCCATGGTGGAGTGAAGAGAGGAGAAGGAAGTAGACTTTGGTTTAAAGCAGGGGTCTCCAAACTTTTTGGCCAGAGGGCCACATCAAATATCTGGCATGGTGTTGAGGGCTGGGGAAAAAATTTAAATATAAAATTTAAATAAATAAATTAGAGGTGGAACTTAGATGCGTGAATAAATGAATGAATGGGCTCATTCATTCAACCTCTCTGGCCCTCAGAACACCCTCCAGACACAACCAGAGCACAGCTCTGGTCCTGCTCAGTTGAGTGGGCCAGAGGCTTTCAGGGGACAAGAGCCTGACTGCAAGCCAGATAGAGGCTTGCTGTGGGCCGCATCTGGCCCCCAGGCCGGGGTTTGGAGACCCCTGGGTTAAAGGCATCCCAAGTCTGTTCACCGCTGCCTGCAACCCACCATGTGATGCAAACTGCATTATTAAACCCTGACCACTGGATAAACTAAATCCCACAGATTCGCATATGGAGATGAACTTGAGCTGCTGAACTTCACAGTAAGCAAAACAGAACGGCCCCAGTGCACAGTCTGGAGAAAGTGGGGTTCTTTAATTTTAACCATGTTACTGAAATGAAATGACAAAAATGGCCTAAATCCTACTATTTTTACTTTAAGTGTCCTTCTTCTGTATTCTGTTAAGTCTGCATTTTGTTCAGTCTGTGCTGAAAGTTGTGCCTGTAGCGACAATTTGAATTTCATATGGATTTTGCATATTGAGTTATTTGCGCTTATGCTGATCAATGAAGAATTGTCTGTGCATCCTTCACTGTGATTTTTTTGTAATTTCCACGTGCAAAAGTCCAATTGTTAACTTCTGCAGGGACTGAACTGGGGCACAGGACACAGCTTTGATAGCCATCCTAGGGGCCGATGGAAAATTCTGGGAGTCAACAGTCAAGAATTAGTATGAAAGCCTACCAAATTCAGGTGGGTGACAGGCCAGGGCAGTGGGAAGCCAGCCATATCTGAATCATGGGAAGTGTATGCCTGTGGCCTTGAAGTCATGAACTCAGTGTTGGTACCCAGCATTGGAGGCCCTCATGCCCAAACCCTCTGTGAGATGCCCCTTATAGACTAATTTGCACTCAGCAGCACGCTCCCACAAGAAGAGTTCTCCTTTGCATCAGCACTACTATGGCAGTGTGATGGAGAACTCCACTCACTGGAAGAGGGCTGTGTCCCCCCATCCCCCCCCGTTGAAACAAGCTTCCTTGCTGCTGAATCTCTCTGATACAGGAAAGGTCACTTGTGGCTTCAGCCTTCCCCCCTTCCATTGCCTGGGAAGGGATGCTAGCATGGCAGAGATTCTAGTAAGCAGGAAGCAGATAATTGCAGCTTGCACTGGTTTGTTTTCTTGCTTGCTTGCTTCCTTACTTATTGCATTTGTATCCCACTTTTCTCCCCATTCAAGGACCCAAATCAGCTTACAGAAGCTCAAGGGGTTGGAGAGAGGTGGCAGAAGGTGAATTTCTGGTCTATCTACTGTCCCACACATCACCCCAAATCCGTCGCAGCTTGCATCAGGTGGGTTCAGGAGTGGGCTAGCAGTGACTGAACATAGCACATTGATTGGGTTCAGATGTTCAGGCTTCAAGTAACTGGAGGGGCTTTTGCGGGATGGAGTCGGCTCTACGGATTATATGGAAAGCTTCCTTGGTTGAGTCACTCTTGGGTTTGTCTCATGACATTTAATTTAAAAACAAACAGACCTGCCACATGTCTACTCTGATCAACAATATACAATCCATCCGTTCTTCTGACAGGCTTTATGTAGAAGTGTTTTCTTTTTTGGGGGGGGGGGAAATGTATTGGAGGCCCTATCTGGTTACTGTCCTGCATTTTTTTCTCAGCAAAGATCCCTGTCAGGTGGAGTCTAGAACTTAATATATTGTCTCTGTTTACCAGGCTGTCTCTGGGAATGTCCATAATGATTCTCTTTTTTTATCAGGCAACAAAAGAGGACAAAGGTGCACTGATGCAAAGAAAGATACATGAGCTGTCAACACACAGGTAACATATCACACTAACACACTCCATTCTGTTTTCACCCACTGCTTGGCACAACATTTTCCCTTGAAGAGTTTCCCCACCACTCTTGACAGATGGATGAAGCCCAAAAGGCATCCGTTCCACTGGAAACAGCTCCCTGCCCAAGAACTAGATACAACTTTGTCTTTCAAGAGGCTTTCGTTTTCCTAATAGGTTCGCTTCTTGGAAAATGTTTGCCATTCATTTTCACTGCTTTATTTTTTTTACCTACTGGTGTATTGCTCGGATATATTATCTGCCAGTTATAGAGGGATTATGAGAGACTTTAATTCCTGCGCTGCTTAAAGATCAGTTAAACTGGGTTGCCGCAGTTTGTGCAAACCAGCTAGTATGTTTCCCATTTCCAGAAGCGCATGGAACTCGAGAAACGCTTTGTGATAACCTTTGTCTGGAATAATGAGAGGGCATGCTGTTCGCGATCAAACAAACCCAAAGAACACAATGCAAGTCTTTATTCTAAAAGAATGCCAACCAATACTGACAATCAAGGCATTGATACACCACAGGTTTAAAGGTTCTCCCCAGGGAATCCTGGGAACTGTAATTCTGCAAAGGGGGAAAGTCTGTGCATCTCTCACAAAGAAGTTTGGGCATCCGCATGTAATTCCCAGGATTCACTGGAGGAAGCCATGGCAAAATCAACTGGTACGTTTATAGTGTATACAACCCACTTTCTCCACCACCCTTGCTGAAAGTTGAAATTTGGGTAATATGACAAGGAAGAAAGAGAGAGGATGACAGTTCCAGAGCCCACAGCCTAGTACATTGTGGCCTCCAGCCTAATAGGGTGCAGGAGTGCCAGGACAAATAGTGACCATAAATGAATAGTCTCTAGCCCCCAAACCAGGGACTCTCCTGAGACAGAGAAAAAGAAATCAAGGTAGTAGACAAACAAAATAGTGGTAATTGGGGGAGATACATACATTCCCATACAGAAGCTTTTATTTGAAGGAGGACACCAGGAACCCACAAAATGATGCAATGGCTGCATTGTCCCTTCCCAACAACTGACCACATCTCCCTATGGATGTCTGCCAACTAAAGTGCCAGAGGAATTCAACCAGTAGCATAGCTAGAGGGGCGCAAAGCACTAAGTTTTGCAGGCACCTGAATGTGTCCTGCAAGGGGCTCTTCCCTCTCCCCTTTGGAGCCATCCCCAGCAGCCAAAGCAAAGCGGAGGTGAATTCCTGACTCAGAAGGAGAGGGGTTGCTTGAATGGCACAACTTGGTGCTTTGCACCCCCTATAGTTCTGCTACTGAACTCAACAATAAAGGTGTTATGTTGTATGGCCCATTGCACCTGATGGCACATGAGAGATGGTTTTCACACTAAACTGCAATCAAGCAGGTGAGCTGGCCCAGCTCAGGGTGGATGGCCTTGGAGCTCTTTCCTCTCAAACGGGAAAATAGCTCAACTCTTTTTCAAGGGTGATCCAAATTTGTCCCCCCCCACCCCACTGCTCACAGCCCTGATCCCCCAAACCCCTGCCCCTCCCTTCACACTATGCAAACTGGACCTGGAGAGTCCAGCAGGAGGAGCTGCAAAAGGAAGAACAAAGGTAGTTCTCTCCTTCCCGTCCCTCTCCTACTTTCCCAAAAGTCATTATTAAGCAGTTGGGGAATTGGGGCTGGCCAGCCAAATAGCCTGTGCAGAATGGAGGACACCCATTGCGGCCCCCAAGGAGGCCTCTGGCAGCTCCGGCAGTGCCCCTGGATACAGTGGTAGCCATTTTGGCATGGCTGCACCCAGTGGGGCCGCTGGGGATAGGATTTGGGCTGTTAGTTCATAGACTCTGCACGAGAAGTCCTGCAGCATCACAGCTAAGAGTTGATGCTCTAAATTCGGAAGCCCTCGGTTGAAGCATTGCCCCTGCCCGTTCACTTGTTGGCCTGAGGCAAGCTGCCCCCGTTCAGCCCCCCCCATCTGCAATAAAAGGATAATAATATTGATGACTTTCCTGGGTTGTCATAACGATGGAAGGAGATCACATACATTAAGTTTCAACACTGTGCTCTGTACATGCTAAATACATAAACCTGTTAAACCAGCGTAATTGCTTTATTTGCTGTGTTTTCGGCTGTTTTAGCTGCTGCCCTTTCCTGTGGTTTTATTTCTGGTGTTATTTCTTCTCTGCAGTCGCTTTGCTATTATGCCATTTTTCTCATTTTGTGTTTTGATTTTACACTGGTGAACTGTCTTGAAAGCACTTAAGTGCTGAAGGGTGGAACAGAAATCTATTAAGTAAATGACAGCCCGTTCCTAACTAAATTCCTGCAAAGCAATGCTGGCACCGGCTCCACTGAATCCCGCAGGGAAATTGAGGCTGCTGGAGGTCTCCTCAGGGTACAAGGACATTTGTTCCCTTGCTCCAGGGTAAGCCCCAACAATTGCAATGGGTCAACTCGGACCTGTGGCAGTGATATTGCTGCGCAAGTCCAAGTTGATCCATGTCAGTGGGTCAAGCTCAGGAAGGGGGATAGGATATGGCATGCTCCCCATATATATGGCATGCTCCCCATAAATTCCACCCCTCCTTGCCCTCCCCTGTCCCCCCACCAGGCTTACCTGGCCTTGGCAACCCTGCAAGTTCCAGTGTGCCTTCCTACCAGCTTGTTGTCTAGATGCGCTGTAGCAAAGCACTTCACAAGGCTTTTGCAACAGCGTGTGCTGGTGGATCACACGCTCTGCCAATGCAGCAGGGGAATAGGATTGGCCCATGATGAATAAATAAAACAAGAACTGTTTCCTTAGGGCCCAATCCTATCCAGCTTTCCTGCATCAATGCAGCTGCAACGCAGCCCCAACCTAAGGGAACAAACGTTGCCTTACCTAGAGAGACCTCTGTGACTCTCCCTCCACTGGAGGATGCAGCGCACACCCCATTGACACGGCTGCATCAGTGCTGGAAAGTTGGATAGGATTGGGCTCTTAGAGCTGGGGGAGGGAGCAGGGAGGGAGGGAGCCCAATCCTGAGCAGTGCGCGCCGGCTAGAGGGAGGCTCCACTGGATCCAGAGCATTTGAGTGGGGCTCAGCACCCTACATGAATGCTTTTACCTTACCGCCGAGTAGCTTAACTTGAGTAGCTCCATTGTGGGGCTACTTCCCTTACCCGGGAGAAGGGGACAAAAGTCCCATTCTCTCAAGGTGCTACCCGTGGTAGCCCGTGGTACACAGGATCCGGCAGCAGCCGTTTTCGGTGTCGCCGAAGCTGCGTGCCACAGGAGCTCAGGATTGGGCTGCCCATCTTGTATATCTTTGGCTGATCTTTTTTCCCTTTTGCCCTCCTTAAGATGTAAAGGTATCAGGTATCCTACTGCAGCTTTTGCAGTTAGGGGGGAGGGGTCAGGTTTCAGTCCTTCCCGGTGATGCTGTTTTTCAGGTGAAGTGACATGTTTATTCCACCCAGTATATCAACTTTTACAAGGTCAGCCTGGACATCAAATTCCACCATGATTAATGGCGACATGCAAAGACATGTGACTGATCTGTCCATTCGCCTTTCTCTGACCATAGCCCAGCATGCAGTCGATGCACAACCATAGTTCGCTTAAGCAGGGCCTGCGTTTGAGATTCACCCAAATCCAGCTGCAACACTTGTCATTTGCTCTGCTCTCCAAGCAGGGCTTGGAGGAGTGCTCTCCTTGAGTCTTCAAGGACTGGAGAAGAGGCGAGAAGTGGAAGAGGAGCTGGGCGGAAGGTACTGACCATTTACATTTCTGACAGGACACTTTCTGTAAAGACTGTTGCCGTTTGCAAGTTGGCCTCTTCCGGGCTGAGGAAGAGGAAGGAGGGCCAGGGCAAGCACAGCAATGGAACCTCAGCCTCAGCTGTTGGATGAAGCAGGTTCACCCCCTGAAATGACCAACTTCTGGATCAGGGAAGTTCTTACCCAAGCTGACCTGTGGTGGTGGGTTGCTATCAGAGATAGCTAGAGGCAACACCTCAAGGGAGCAGTTCCTAAGAGTTCCTTACTCCTTCTGTGAGAGGAGGTGTCTCTGGTGTGAGGCGGTGTGGGCACTATGGATGGAAGGGGGATAAGTGGCTTGAACAAGGTACCATCAGTCCCAGTGAAAGAAGGGTCTGAAGGCACAAACTGCTCCTCCTGGTCGTGTGCTTTTGGTGGCTGTTTGGTGGCTTGCATCCTCTCTCACTGACCCCATTTTTTTCCTCTCTCTCTCCCCCCCCTTTTTATTGACTATGGTATTATGTTCTCTCTTATCCTTAGTCTTCTGTTTAATAAACTATATGAAATATGGGGGTGGGGATTAAACACATCATTGCAAGAAAAAGAGGACCAGTTCTCTGATGATTCCTCCTCTTTACAGGCCTTCCTCCACCCAAGGGACCACCAGGAAACCCAGCAAATAGCAGGTTTGGTCCATTCAAAGCTATCATATCTCCTGCCAAAGATGCATCCCTCTGTTTCATTCTGTACCACAAACTTTACATCCCACTGCAATGGAATACCCCTTAGAAGGTACTTTGGCTCCCTGCAGGAATTACATCAATTTGAGGGTACTGCTGTCCAATGGCGCTGCCTCCAACGCATCCTCCGCATCACCTGGCAGGACAAAGTTCCTAACAACACAGTCCTGGGGCGTGCTGGAATCCCTAGCATGTATGCGCTGCTGAAACAGAGACGCCTGCGTTGGCTCCGTCATGTTGTGAGAATGGATGATGGCCGGATCCCAAAGGATCTCCTCTATGGAGAACTCGTGCAAGGAAAGCGCCCTACAGGTAGACCACAGCTGCAATACAAGGACATCTGCAAGAGGGATCTGAAGGCCTTAGGAGTGGACCTCAACAGGTGGGAAACCCTGGCCTCTGAGCGGCCCGCTTGGAGGCAGCCTGTGCAGCATGGCCTTTCCCAGTTTGAAGAGACACTTGGCCAACAGTCTGAGGCTAAGAGGCAAAGAAGGAAGGCCCATAGCCAGGGAGACAGACCAGGGACAGACTGCACTTGCTCCCGTTGTGGAAGGGATTGTCACTCCCGGATTGGCCTTTTCAGCCACACTAGACGCTGTTCAGAGCGCAATACCATAGTCTTTCGAGACTGAAGGTTGCCAACAATGACAATGATGTCCAATGGATAAATGATTTAGATATTCAGCCATAGGTTTACAGTCCAGTCCTCCGGGAGCACAGGGCTGCAGTGGTGCTGAAAAAGGCTGCCGCTGCATCCTACACACATCATGGGCAGCATGTAGTGGAATCAGGGAAGATCTGGCAAGGAGATGTGGTGTCAGCAGTGGCCCTTTACTCTGGTGAACCTGGGGAACACAGAGTTAAGGCCTGGGCTTTCAGCAGAGGGTGTGCTGCACAGCTGCAGTCACTAGAGGCGAAAAGGTCTTCAGGGATCTAAGGAGCACCTGATGCAGGGTGAGTTTTTGTGCATTGTAGTTGGAGACAGTGGAGGAGGGAGAGGAGACTTGCTGGCTAACTGGCCTGTTGACTCACGGACTGACTCATGGCTCTATTCATCAGACTGACTCTCTGGCTAACTGACTTTCTGGCACACCAACTCATGGACTGTTGGACAAACAACGAACTGGTACCCGGACTGGAGGACAAACAACTAACTGGCACACTGACTGAAAGACTAACGGACTAATCCAACAGAGACTGCTGAGCGGTGGAGAGCTGAAGTGGTGCTGCTGAAAGGACTGCTGCTTGAAGGAGGGACCCTGCAGACTCACAGGCAAGCCAGCCAACTACTAGTCTCCTTCCTACTGGTGCTGAGGTACAGTGGTAGTTTTTGTAGTTTGCTAGATCTAGCTGTGGTTAAGCTGGTTTAATTAGTTTAAAGCAGGGGTGCCCAAACCCCAGCGCAGGGGCCACTTGCAGCCCTCGAGACCTCTCAATGCGGCCCTCAGGGAGCCCCAAGTCTCCAATGAGCCTCTGGCCCTTCGGAGATTTGTTGAAGCCCACACTGGCCCGATGTAACTGCTCTCAGCGTGAGGGTGACTGTTTGATCTCTCACGTGAGCTGTGGGACGAGGTCTCCCTCCACTGCTTGTTGTTTCACGTCTGTGATGCAGCAGTGGCAGCAAAGGAAAGGCTGGCCTTGCTTTGTGCAAGGCCTTTTATAGGCCTTGAGCTATTGCAAGACCTTCATTTATTCATATAAGTTCATCTTTAATATATTCATTTATGTAAACCTATGTATATTTATTCAAATTTTAAATGTAAATTAATTCTTTCCCCCCCCCCGCCCCGACACAGTGTCAGAGAGACGATGCCGCCTTCCTGCCAAAAACTTTGGATACCCCTGGTTTAAAGTGTTAAAGTTCTTTAGACAAAGCTCAGAACAGGAGTTTGGCAAGATACAGTGCCAGTGCCTCCTTGGGAGAAGGGGACTTTCTTCCCCTTCCCCCGGGTAAAGTGAGTAGCCCCACAATGGGGCTACTCAATTCTACGTCAACCCAAGGGTTGGTGTAGAATTTTGAGCCTCCGTGTTGGGTCAGTGGCCCGAAACGGAGGCTCAGGATTCAGTGGAGCAAAGCTCCACCATGCCTGCCTCCCTCCTGCTATGCTCCCTCCCCCAGCACACCGCCTCCTCCCCCCCGGCATGCCTCCTCCCCATCTCCCCCCAAGCCCCACCTACCTCTCCACGGCCTAGCAGCCTGTGCAACCACTATGCAGTGGAGCTCTGGTGCTTGCCCGCCCCCCCGCCCCCGGTGCTAGGGCCAGCAATCGTGTCTTACGGCACATTTGTGACCATAAGTGAGCCAGCGCGCACTGTATAGAATTGGACACTTACTCCCTGCTCATATACAACATACGTTATTTTATTTATGATTTTATTCACTGTATTTTAACAATTTATTGCTTGTTTATATATATATGCAGCAATAGTATATTGTGAGCTAAACAAGCGCATCGGTAAAGCGGCTACCACGTTTTCCAGACTCACAAAGAGAGTCTGGTCCAACAAGAAGCTGACGGAACATACCAAGATCCAGGTCTACAGAGCTTGCGTCCTGAGTACATTTCTGTACTGCAGCGAATCATGGACTCTTCGCTCACAACAGGAGAGGAAACTGAGCGCTTTCCACATGCGCTGCCTCCGACGCATCCTCGGCATCACCTGGCAGGACAAAGTTCCAAACAATACAGTCCTGGAACGTGCTGGAATCCCTAGCATGTATTCACTGCTGAAACAGAGATGCCTGCGTTGGTTTGGTCATGTCGTGAGAATGGATGATGGCCGGATCCCACAGGATCTCCTCTATGGAGAACTCGTGCAAGGAAAGTGCCCTACAGGTAGACCACAGCTGCGATACAAGGACATCTGCAAGAGGGATCTGAAGGCCTTAGGGATGGACCTCAACAAGTGGGAAACCCTGGCCTCTGAGCGGCCTGCTTGGAGGCAGGCTGTGCAGCATGGCCTTTCCCAGTTTGAAGAGACACTTTGCCAACAGTCTGAGGCTAAAAGGGAAAGAAGGAAGGCCCATAGCCAGGGAGACAGACCAGGGACAGACTGCACTTGCTCCCGGTGTGGAAGGGATTGTCACTCCCGGATTGGCCTTTTCAGCCACACTAGACGCTGTGCCAGAACCACCTTTCAGAGCGCGATACCATAGTCTTTCGAGACTGAAGGTTGCCAATACAAAAAAAAGTATATTGTGAATTTTATAATGATGCTGCATTTGCCATACAATTAAATAGATAAAATTCTATACCTGAACAGCATGCACTCCAGCTGCCCCTACATACCAAAGACGGTCCCTGTTTTCTGTTCCTTGTCCCTGGTAAATCTGTTCCTGTTTTTGCCTTCAGAGGGTGACCTGTTAAAATGCTCTTGGTGCATGTTGTTGCCTTCATTTTGCTCTTATGACCTAGAACGGCTTGAAGGGGAGGAGCTGCTTGCACCCTGCGGTGTGGCTCCCTGCAAAACATAGTGCTTTGCACCCTCCTCTAGCTATGCCACTGCTAGTGAGACGTATTTTGAATGGCTGACAACAGTGTAAACAGTTATGGTTTTCTAGAAACTTTTGCAGTACATCTTTGGTTTGCTGAATCTCTTCTGTGGTTCTGTTGCTTTCAGTTGTCTGGATGGTGCTTTTATTTGGAACTGATTATTTCTTAAGGCAGTTATTGTTCACCGCCTACCATAGAAAGGTGGCTTACACATTTCATAATAAGTAGAACCCACAGAATAGGCAACTTCATCAAAATCAACTAATGAAATAATATAAAAAGGCACCGCAGTGGTGTAGCTAGGGCACCTGGGGATGTTGCATCAGACATCACCCCCACAAGAAGTGTCTAACCCAGAAGCAACTGTGGTGACATGACATCACCACTAATTACAGACCTGAGTAATGCTTCAGGTTGGGCTGTGAACCCTGACCACAATGGTCTTGATTCAGGCACTGTCATCCCTGACATACATCAACCAGTTTCGTGATCATATACATTGCTTCATATTTATGGTAGGCCCCCAATTCCAAGACAGTTCCCATTTCCCCTCTGGGCCGTAGTAGCCATGAGTGATGCATTTTCTACAGCTTCCATTTCCTCAGCAGTGCAGAAAGAGGGACTGAATGCAGATTTGTAAATGAATTGCACCACAGAGTAATTATACATCCCTGCAGACTACTCAGTACTGTAATTGCACCGCAGTCTTTGCCAGGTGATGGGGGGGGGCATCATATATTCACTTCATATTGTAACACACCATATACAGTAATTACTCTGCTGTTCCTCAGCACTTAACATAGCAATGAATGTTCCGCAATTATCACATTTATAAAGAGCCCTTGTGGAGGGGATCCAGGCCCAGTAATTTAAAGCTTTGCAAGCTACTCCCTGTGTTTAGTGCAATCCTGTAAAAAAAGCTACACTCTTTGACAACCACGCTTTGCAAAAAGTATACCAAGACTGGGAAAAATGTAGCTATATCCTCAATCGTTTTAGGCAACTCATCCCTAAAATACTCATCCCTAAAATACTGAATCCCAAACCCCTGCTAATTGGGTAAGAGGCACTTTTGCAAGTGGGTGCTCCTTTTTTTAGCAGGGGGAGAGTAACTGGCCCACCTCACCCCAGCACTGTCTGTTCTAGTGGCTGTCTGCTGGTATTCTTTTGCATCTTTTTAGATTGTGAGCCCTTTTGGGACAGGGAGCCATTTAGTTATTTGATTTTTCTTTGTAAACCGCTTTGTGAATTTTTAGTTGAAAAGCGGTATATAAATACTGTTAATAATAATAATTACTTGAAGTCGTATTGCAAAAAAGTGAATTGTCTTCAGAGGTGGCACAAACCAGAACGCCACATGATGCAATCTCAGATCTGTTCCCTCTATGCTACGAAAACCAAAACATGCTGTTTGCACACTGCCATGAAACCTGGATGTATGGGGCTTCTGGTTTCATTTTCACCCTGCACTTCTGGGTTTCATGGCAATTCCCAAGGAGCATGCACTCTACTATTCAATTTTATTCCTTTCTTTAGAATAGTGTTTCTCAAACCGTGGGTCGGGACCTACTAGCTGGGTTGTGAGTCAATTTCAGGTGGGTCCCCATTCATCTCAATTTTTTACTTTTAATATATTAGACTTGATGCTTCCATGGTACATCACTGCCTTTGGGGAAAAGTTACAGAAAAAAAGCTACATTGTATATTCTTTTAACAATGATAGTCAATGGTGTTTACTCCTGGGTAGGTGTCGGTAGGATTGCAGCCTAGGATTGTTAAAAATGTTCCTGCTTGATGTCACTTCCAGTCATGACATCACTTCTGGTGGGTGCTGACAGATTCTCATTCTAAAAAGTGGGTCCCGGTGCTAAAGGTGTGAGAACCACTGCTTTAGAAGAAAGAAAAAAGCTACAGAGGGACCCAGTCTGGCTTAGGATCTCTTGAGCAATAGGTGGGAGGTTAACAATTTTCCCTGGGATTGTTTTCCCCACCCAAAATCTGGACCAGAAGGGACTATTTGCAGCAATGGCTGCCAAAGGTGTAGTTCTGGCCCGGAAAAATCATCAATGTGGGTAAAGGGCAGAGTTGTCCTTAAAAAAATCCCAGAGCTGCAATTTGCAAAGAAAAGAGCAGAAGCCATAAATATGTGGAGGAGGATTTTGCTGTCAGGTAGAATGCAAATTATTCTCTGTGACTAGAGGCTGGCCCTTGAACCTGCCTATCAAATTTCTAAGGGAGGAAAGTAGCATTAAGGGCTGCCTTGGAATACAAAGTAAACTTGAGCGCTGACAATTAATGTAATAAAGATGGGTTTTAACGTGGATTGAAGGTCACACTACCCAAAGAGAAGAGAAGCAGAAGCAATTATTCAAACTAATTTGAGGTTGGATATAACTCAAGGGGGACCAATATGCTGTCCAAGGAGGATTAGAAGTTTTTACAACAGTTTGAAGAGTCTCGAGACTGGCTTGCAAGTGTTTGGTTTTCCATTCCAGCTACAGCCATTGGGCATAGTCAGTGGTGTAGCTAAAGGGGGTGCAAAGCACAAAGTTTTGCAGGGAGCCTCACCATGGCCTGCAAATGCCCCAGCCCCTCTGTTTTGCTCCCCCATCCACGGAATGGCTGGGCCACTGGACACAATCCACCAGAGCTTGCATGATTATCATTTTCACTGGCCAATAGCACCAAACTGTATATTATGTCAGATTCTTAGATGGAACTTCCAGTGTAGTTGAGATACTGGAATGGATAGGACCTTGGGTCTAATCCAGCAGGGCTCTTCGTGCATTCATTCATTGAGTTCCAGCTGTAGATTTTCATAGGGGTACAGTTTGTTGTTAGTCTTTGCTCAAATGATATATGTGGACTGTGTTTTGGCAAGCTAGAGGAGATTGTCAGAGATTGCTGACTTCCTAAATGGTGATCTTTATTGAGTTGTACAGTATATCATCTGAAATGATTCCAAGAGAAGACATTTCAGCGTTGCAAGGATAACTGTATTCTGTATTACTGAGTCAGAATGAGAAAGTATAAACCAAGGAGTGTCAGAAACTGTCACTTTCATAAACATGAATATGGATCATTTGTAAACATTTGCCCCTGAGCAAAGAGCCTTTAATATTGTGGGTTGAGTTGGCTCAGGCGGTGAAAACGAGGGTATTACAAGTATTCAAGTGCCCTTCTTTAATTTGATTTTATTTTGTAAACAGCTATGAAATGTAATGAACAGGATTAAACATTTTTAACAAAAAATAAATATGAATTTCCTGCAACTTGCACTGCATCATGGGTTTTGTAGTGTTTGGACAGGGTAGATCAGTGGTTCTCAAACTTTTTAGCACCGGGACCCAGTTTTGGAATGATAATTTGTCGGGACCCACCAGAAGTGATATCATTAACTTGGAAGTGATGTCATGGCTAGAACTGACATCATCAAGCAGGAAAATTTTTAACACCCCTATACAACAAATTAAAATCTAATTAATTGAGAGCCCAATCCTATGCAGGTCTACTCAGAAGTTCCATAATAGTGATAGGACTTACTCCCAGGAAAATGTGGATAGGATTGCAGCCTAAAAGTTTACTATAAGTGTAAGTTTAAAAAAGTATTTAAAATAAAGAACCCTCCTAACCCTCCCAAGCAGCTACTGATCTGTTTAAAAAAATTCCCCTAACATCCCAAAGGCTGCAATCCTATCCACACTTACCGGGGAGTAAGCCCCATTGACTAGCATTGTTAAAAGCAAATACATAGTAGCTTGTTAAATGTACAGATCTGCAACTTTTCCCCAAATGCAGTCACCTACCAAGGTAGCATCAAGTATAAAACATTAAAAATAAAACACACATTGAAATGAATGGGGACGCACCTGAAATGGGCTCACAACCCACCTAGAGGGTCCTGCTCCACAGTTTGAGAAAAACTGGTGTAGATATTTTGCTGTTCTTGACTATATCATATTTTGTCAGATGTATGCATGATCCTGGTGCTTACTCCTTCAACATCATGTTCCTTCCCCATTTTGGTTGGTTGGCAACCTTCAGTCTTGAAAGACTATGGTATAAGCCTACAGCACCTGGTATTCCCAGGTGGTCTCCCATCCAAGTACTAACCAGGCCTGACCCTGCTTAGCTTCGGAGTAGCTGCAGCAACTGTTACCCTGCACATGCCTAATTCTACCCCATTTTATTTTCCCTGATTCCATTCCCCAGTTTATTTTGCAGCAATAACTCAGTCTGGCAGTGCCCAGTTTCTCCTGAAAAATCTCTGGGAAATCAGAGATGATCAAAGCAATCAAGTTTTTTTGTTGTTTTTTTTGTGCTCACAGATATTTGCACCTGTACAAAATTCTGGACCCTATTACCACTACTCACTATGTAACCACCAGTCTTGACAACCACACAGGATGTGGCCAAGGGAGGAATTGGTCTTGCAAATGGTTGCGCTGCAGACTTTTGCTTTAAACTACACTTTACACCTATAAAATAAATGGCTTGAATGGAAGGGGTGGGGGGGATTGGGTGAGGAGGAAGCCAGCACACGCTGGAGATCAATAGAAAGCATTTAGTAGGCAAGGTGACAGAGACAAAGTATGCTTAAACCAGAGGGCCTTTACTACAGAGTTTGGGCAGTACGGCTGTGTGCGCATTTGTTCTGGGTTGCCCTTCTTAATTCTGTGATTAGTAGTTTGATGTTCTCAACTGAACTATAAGGTCTTCAGTGGCAACTCCTACAGCAGGGGTTGGATCAGTCCAAAGCCACCGCATTTCCCACAGACAAGCTCGCTAACAGATTTAGTGTGCGCATAGATTATTGCAAAACTATTTAACAGAGCTTTCTCTCCCTTGAGTATTTCCCAAAAAACCAATTGGGCTGCAGTGCAAAAAAGTTACTGACAAAGAGCACGGTTTCTAACCATAATTAGACATCTAGAGCAGTCTGGGCTTGCTATATCCAAATGCAGAGCTCTCACATGGAAGCAGTGCTGAATCAAGCCCTGCCCCTCCTGAAGAACTGGTCAGCTGGAGCTTAGCTCACTAAAGCAAGCATCTCTCATGCAGTGGCAAAGCTAGAGGGGGTGCAAAGCACAGTTTTGCAGGCACCTGAATGTGCCATGCAAGCAGTCCCTCCCCCTCCCCTTCAAAGCCATTCCAGGCCGGGGGGTGGGGAGCAAAACGGATGTGAATGGATCATTATAAGAGCCCTTCTCTGGAAGTCCCTATGGTCAGAGGTCGGGAAAAGCTAGCAGGATGCTTTTTAGCTGTGGTGCTAAAATCACTGTTGGTCGTTTTGACCTTGTTTTATGGTTAGCTGCCCTGATACCATTCAAGATTTTTAGGACCTAGCCTCCATCTCAAAGCAGGTGAAACAGAGGGCTTAAAAACATTCCATGTTTCTCCCTCTTTTTTCAGTTCATGATTTTCTATTGAAACTTTTCTCTTCCATATTTGGTCAGTTTGGCTAAACCTAAACAGTCTGTCTCCTATACTAAAACAGGCTTAACACCCTTTGTGCCTTACCCTATATATATTCTTAAACTGCCCCTCTTGATAATTTCTTGTTCCCCATTCTGTTTATATAATATATATTACACTTGCTACCTTAAAAATGTATAATTTACTGCCCTCAGTATAAGGGCAGTAAAATACCCCAGGGAAAGGGAAACAGTTAAATACTCCATACATCATTTTACTAAGAAGACAGAAACTTCAAGATATCATATTATAGCCCCATAAGTCACCAACATGCGGATCATTTACTGTCTACAAATAGTATGCTTGACTAGCTATGAGATGGGCATTCATCACCTCTCAAGTAGACCCATTGGGAGGAATGACCCAGCTGGCGAGATGGGCATTTTGCCACCTCTCTGAAGCATGGACCAGGTTTAGAATTGCAGCTGCTCCTGGGATCTTGGGGCGATGGAAAAATGCCTGAGGCTGGAAGACGGGTTCAGATGGGGAGTGCTAGAGCCCTGGGCTCACCATGGGCATCTTCAGGAGGGGTGAGCTCCAGCTGCTCAGGACTGTGCTACTTATGCTGGCAGCTCTTCCTCCCTCCCTCCCTTCCAGTAGAAGCCTCCACAGGTCTGAGTCTGGCTGGATTCTGACAATGACTTACTTCATGTTGGCAACCTTCAGTCTCGAAGGACTCTGGTATCGCGCTCTGGATGGTGGTTCCGGAACAGCGTCTAGTGTGGCTGAAAAGGCCGATTCGGGAGTGACAATCCCTTCCACACTGGGAGCAAGTGCCATCTGTCCCTGGTCTGTCTCCTTGGCTATGGGCCTTCCTTCTTTGCCTCTTTGCCTCAGACTGTTGGCCAAGTGTCTCTTCTAACTGGGAGAGGCCATGCTGCACAGCCTGCCTCTGAGCAAGGAGCTCAGAGGCCAAGGTTTCCCACCTGTTGAGGTCTACTCCTAAGGCCATCAGATCCCTCTTGCAGATGTCCTTGTATCGCAGCTGTGGTCTACCTGTAGGGCACTGTTACCTACACTGACTGAGAACTGAGAACTGTTACCCTGCACATGCCTGATCTTGTCTGATCTTGGAAGCTAAGCAGGGTCAGGCCTGGTTAGTACTTGGATGGGAGACCGCCTGGGAATACTGGATGCTGTAGGCTTATACCATAGTCTTTCGAGACTGAAGGTTGCCAACCAATGACTTACTATGGTGCTCTATTTGTAGGATGAGAAATCAAGCTAATTTATACCAGATGAGAACTTGGCCCTCTGGGTTATCAGCATTTACCTGAAACCCCAACAGTTCAAGGATAGAAACCAAGAGCAGTTGAAAGAGCAGCGATTATGGATATGAAAAGGTCAAAGACTGGCAGACTGAAAAGGCCACACCACAAAGTAAATAAAGAACCAAGGAGGGGGAAAGGAGCACCTGAACCTCATTTTGCAGCAGAAAAGAATCACTGGCATGAACCTTGGCTGCAGCTGGGGCACCGTCACTTTCCATCCCTCCAAGGATGGTAGGATTTTTAAATATCATTTCAGGAGCTCTGAGCTTTGGAGCTGGCCTGCCATGAGTGGTATATCGAGGATTCCTGTTCAAAAGTACCATTCACAGCGGAAAATCCAGGCAGAGAGCCATGTTAGTCTCTAGACACCTTAGAGACAAGCAAATTTATTGCAGCAAACTGGCTTCAGTACTAGAGCTCACTTTCTTAGTTCCATTCATGCAGTGGCATAGCTAGAAGGGGTGCAAAGCACTAAGTTTTGCAGGCACCTGAACATGCCATGCAAGTGCTCCTCCCCCCAGCCATTCCGGATGGTGTTCATCACCATTTTGCTCCCACCACTCATAATGGCTCCGAAGGGTAGGGGGAAGGGACACTTGCACAAGCACCTGCAAAACTTAGTGGTTTGCACCACCTCTAGCTACGTCACTGCATCTGTGGTCACCTAAGGTGGAAGGTATATGCTTGGGGGGGGGCACAAGGAAGGAAGAAACAGAGCCATAGCCTTGTTTTGTTTTCAACAAAGTGAGACCCAAAGGTCAAGAAGTGCAAGAGAGCAGAAGTGGATCATTTTGACTATGCAGACCACAAATGGTTACAAAGCTCAGTTAACAATATACACCACCTTGCTCATTTGTGCATTATAGGTGCACACTTTCTTGCCTTTGGCACTTCAGGCATCCTATGAAGCTGGCTCTTGTGCATGAAAGCCTTTGCCACAGTCAGTGTAGAGGAATGGTGTGAGCTTTTTGCAAACTGGGTTGATGGGACTCATCAGCCTGGGAAGGCAGCTCATCTGAGAGAAGGAAAACTCTGATCCCAAACCTCCACTGCCTTGTGGCTACATCCAGTTATGGAAAAGGCTTCAGGAGTCAACCTCGAGGCAAAATCCGGAGCCCCTGAGGCACTTCATGACTGAACACAGTCATGTTCTGGCAACTCCTGCGACGCCGCTGGAACCAACCGTATTGCTTTCCATTGGACCATTTCAGCGACATGGAGAGGGGGGATTTGCTGCATGGGTAACAGCCTATCCTCCATACCTACTTTACCCAGGCTTCGTGCACTGGAGAGGACACTCTGTTCCAGGACCACCATTCAGAGCGCAATACCATAGTCTTC
Source organism: Tiliqua scincoides (assembly GCF_035046505.1). NCBI lineage: Eukaryota > Metazoa > Chordata > Lepidosauria > Squamata > Scincidae > Tiliqua > Tiliqua scincoides. Next base: position 6,473,053 of record NC_089825.1, read on the forward strand.
TGAGACTGAAGGATGCCAACGTGTGTGTGTGTGTGTGTGTGTGTGTGTGTGTGTGTGTGTGTGTGTGTGTGTGTGTGTGTGTGTATAAAGGCAATTGTCACGCACTCAGTAAAATGCCACGGACTTGATTGGACAACGTGAAGAGACAACCTCTTTTGCGAAGCTCTTGCTGAGCACAATGGCTGATGATGCATCTTCAATTGTGTTGGCGAAAGCTGGGCCACACTCCTAAGGCCTGTATTCTCAGTCCTCTCTTTTCCACCCTGCCACCCAACGTGCTCACACATTCCTGAAGGTTCTTCTCAGTCTGCTGTGTATCTTCTTCATCTGTTCTGCAAAAGGCTTCCCTCCCACTGATCACAAAGCCAAGGGAGTATCAAACTTCGAGTTAAAGATATCCAAGGGAAAAATGTTATTGTTCTCTTCTACATGACTGTAGTGACTGATCAAAGTCAATCTTCCCCAGGTGCAAAGTATGAAATGACAACATGTGCACTGCAGGGTAATTTAGGGACAACTTAGACTTAACGGCCCAATCCTAACTAAATTCCCCCCCCCCCCAAAGCAGCTGTGCAACTGAAGTGCATGTTTCATCCTCTGGAAGGGGCAGTCCCATTTGTTCCTTGGCCCAAGGGTAGGCTCTCATTGCCTACTCGTCTACTCAGATCTGCACCAGTGATTTCTGACCAAGTCCAAGCGGATACAGGAAGGCAAATTGAGACTAGGAAGGGGAATAGGATATTGGCCGCTGCTGCTGATACTGCCCTCTTCCTGGCTTTTATCTGCCTGCCTCTCTGTCCCAGTCTCCATTACATCCCTCTCCCTCCATGTCCCACTCACTCCCCTCCTGCACAACTGGCTTACCAGCTCCAGAGGGGTACTGGGTTCTGGCAATGAGACTACAGCACTGCCACGTATTGTAGAGGCGCTTACAAAAATTGTATAGAAGAATTGTAAGAGTTCTTACAAACTGCTTATGGGGTACTCTTCAGCAGCCTGGTACCATGGGTAAGTGTTAAACCCGGTGGCGTAGCTAGAGGGGGTGCAAAGCACTAAGTTTTGCAGGAGGCTCGCTTTGTTGTGCAAGCAGCCCCTCCCCCTCAGAGCCATTCCATGCCACAAGAGCAAAATGGAGGCAAATGGCTCTGAAGAGAGGGGGGAGGGGCTGCTTGCACAGCTTGGTGAGCTCCCTGCAAAACTTAGTACTTTGCACCCCCTCTAGCTATGCCACTAGTTAAATCTGTCCTGTGGATGGGCCACCCAAAGTATCTTGTTGATAAAAACATTCTTTCCTTTCAAAATACAGTTGTAGGCCCTGCAGCATGTTCAAAAAATGCACACACCATTTTTCAAAATTCTCAGCCGTCACAAAATTAGTTCCACAAAGCCTTTCGGCTGCTATTGCCACATTTTGGTAAAAATTTATTTAACTTGAGTGATTTCAACAGACATTATATTCATGATGTTTTAAAAGTAAACTGAACTTTGGTGGGTAAAATATATGCCAGAAAGTCAGGTCATTTTAGCCATGCCAGAGAGCTAAACTTTCTAAAAAGCAATGTAGTATTTTTTCCCCCCAAGGTATACACTATTAACATAAATGATTTCAGATTTATGTTCAATGGGCTTGGTAATTAAACCATGAAATTTAAGCTGACCTCATCAAGCTCCTTTTGCCTTTGAAAATGTATTTTGGCATCAATTAAGAAGCCTGTGTATAAAAAGCAAAGTTTTTATAGGCTCAGCTACATAAATTAATTATCATGCCTTGGAGACTTGGCAAAGTATGTACACACCAGTGATTAACACTGCCTGCCGTAGTTGCCACTACTGCACCACTTGGTGAAAATGTGGTTATATTGTATACAGTGAATTATATGCAAGAAGCCTTTTCCATAACTGGATGTAGCCACAAGGCAGTGGAGGTTTGGGATCAGAGTTTTCCTTCTCTCAGATGAGCTGCCTTCCCAGGCTAACGAGTCCCATCTACCCGGTGGCTGTTTAGTCGCCTCTTAAGACAAGTACAGCCAAACTGAGGGCCTATTCTTATCCCCAGGCCCCAGGGGAATCCAGGAATTCAGGAATCCAGGGCTTCAGGAGTCAACCTCAAGGCAAAATCCGGAGCCAGAGTCCCTAAGGCAGTTCATGGCTGAACACAGTCACGTTCTGGCAACTCCTGCGACGCCGCTGGAACCAACCGTATTGGCCTCTGCCTTTCCATTGGACCATTTCAGCGATGTGGAGAGGGGGGGATTTGCTGCATGGGTAACTGCCTATCCTCCATACCTACTTTACCCAGGCTTCGCGCACTGGAGAGGACACTCTGTTCCAGAGCCACCATTCAGAGCGTGACACCATAGTCTTCCGAGACTGAAGGATGCCAACATGATATGCAAGAGAAATGCTTCAAAGGTACTGGAGCTGGGGAATTGTTTGTGAGTAAGAAGTGCATGAAATGGTGCAGAAAAACATGAAGATGGGCTGTAGCTGAGTAGCCTGTTGCACGTTCAGAAAGCACAAGTGTTAAGTACAATGACTCCTAAGCCAACACTCTGTCACACCACACTTTTGCTATTGCGTTTACTCAGATACTCCTTGCATACTCTTGAGCTACTCCCATTCGTTTCATGGGACCTACATAACAGAACATCCCAGTAAATAATGCCTTTTAAAATAAGATTTTGAAAAAATTGCAAATTTGGTCATTTTGCAGGATCTGTAGCCCGTGGGTCTTTCCCTGCAAGGGAGGATCAGGCCTTGAACCTGACCATTGATCATTATGCCTGCCAGAATATTTCAACTGTGCCCAGGTGAAAGCCTGTTGGAAAATAGGTGCCTACAGGACACTATGGGGCAGTGAATTTTCTAGGAGGCAGATGTCTCAGACCTATACTGTTCCATGGGAACCCTCCCCCCATAGATTCAGAAGCCTGTATTAATAGTACCACCACCACCCCCCATGTGCACCCCAGCATGTTTTGCCAGATCCCCAGTCCAAACTTTGCTTAGAAAATTATGCCAACTTTAAGCTAATTAGCACCCCCCAACAATGGCCCTATTTCTACCCTTCAGTACTGCTGGACCCCACTTCCAGGGTAGCTCACCTGTACAACCTGCAGAGGTCCTCCTTTCTCCCCTCTCCTGCCAGCAGCACCTTCATCCTCCACTGGTCTTAGACATGGCAGCTAAACACCAATCTCAGTGTCTCCAACAGTTCCTGCTCCAAAGTCCATTCACCCATCAGTAGTTCTGTAGTCCATTAGTTCCTCAGTCCATTACTCTAGTCTCCCTTCCTCAAGCTTTCCTCTTTCTACTACCCACACCCAACTCTCCCTTCATCAGGTGCTTTTATGCCTATTGCCTTCAAGTGGCTGCAGCTGTGCAGCACAACCTCTGCTCAAAGCCCAGGCCTTAACCCTTAAAGGGGCCACTGCTGACACCACATCCTACCTCCTCGACAGATCTTCCAGGATTCCAATACACTGCACTATAAGCATGTAAGCTTATAGCAGGAAGAGAGCAGACTGCTGGAAGCCTGAATGCATGATGAACCTAGACCTACGCTAAACAGGTTAACTACTTTCTGTTTAGTGTTGAGTCTAGTTTCCCCAAATGGCTCTGACAGTGAGGGAGAGGGGCTCCTTACATGCATGTTGCTTCCCACACCACCCCTTCTCCCCAGCTATGCTTCTGCCATTTGGCTAAGCTGGGAATGGTCCAGGCTAAAGGCCTGGCTAGACAGTCTTGTGTGTCATCAGGGGAGTTTGTGACAACGGCTGTTCATCTTTTGTGAATTCTTCTCTCTATTCTCCAAATAACACCTCATGGAATGGACCATTCTTACTCTGTTTCCAAGGATCAGCCTCTGTGAAGTCACCTCCTTTATCGCTACCCATCCATCTATCTGTAATAATAATTGGGAGTCATCCGTAAATCCACTAGTCATTTTCTTTTCGAAGCAGTCATTAATCTGAGGCAGAATCGACTGTAGGACTCCACCTTGGCAAAGGATGCAGTAGATTTTTTGCTATAAAGAACTTGAAGGGCTTATCCATAAAATTCACTCTTCCTTTTGCAACCAAATACTGCACTGGGTATTCAAGGAACACAGTGTGGGGGGTGTTTGTTTTCATTAAGCCAACTGGGAACAGTTCCCTCTGCCGCCTTACCTGCTACAGCGTGACTTCCTGGAGTCATTGGCATGCGCACAGAGCCTCCAGCTACTTGCGTCAGAGGCTCTGTAGCACATGGAGCACAGCATTTGTGATGTCACTGTAGCATTTATAGTGGCAGGTTGGGAGATTCTCTGCCATAAGCATGCAGGAGGATTCTGCCACCCATATAACATGAACTCTCAGGCAGCCTTTGGGAAAGACGATGGCCTGGACATTAATGTATACCCTTAGGAAAAATTCTCCATCTTCCTTCTGATGAGCTGGATGCTTCTTCTCAGCTATAGTCCTTTGAAAAAAGTTTCAAAGGTAGCACCTGAGCAGTCCTGCTGATGGCATCCTTGCTCCTGCTGCAGCAGACATCTTGGAGTGCTCTTCCTTGACTACATCCCTGAGCTCTTCACCTGCTACATCACCTGCTGCTTGCTCCTTTTAACTGATGCTGGGATCAGAATCTGGAACTTTCTGTCCCTGAGCTATGGCCCAGGTCGAACACCTCTTTGTACCTGAAAGAGGTGTAATGATTGCAGTGAAAGTCTCTCTCCACAACCATGCACACTACTCAGCATTATTACATTTCTGTCATTCCTCCACTGCCTTTTTCTATGCTTCACGCCCTCCTGCCTTGTTAACTTTTTTTTAAACAGGCAATGCTCCCATCCTTCTGATCAGTGGTTCTCAAACATTTAGCACCGGGGCCCACTTTTTAGAATGAGAATCTGTCAGGATCAGCTGGAAATGACGTCATGACCGGAAGTCATCAAGCAGGAAAATTTTTAACAATCCTAGGCTGCAATCCTACCCACGCTTACCCAGGAGTAAACCCCATTTACTGTATTGTTAAAAGCATAAAAATGCAGCCTGTTAAAAGTACAGATCTGTAAAATTTTCCCAAGTGTAGTCACATACCATGGAAGCATCAAGTCCAGTATACAGTGATGCCTCGCAAGACGAATGCCTCGCGCAACGAAAAACTCACAAGACGAAAGCGTTTTGTGATTTTTTTGGTGACTCACAAGACGAATTTTTTTCCTTTTTTTTGGTTTGTTTTAAATCGCACTTCGCAAGACGAAAATTTCGCAAAACGAAACGACTCACGGAACGAATTAATTTTGTCTTGCGAGGCACCACTCTATATTAAAAATAAAATACACACTGAAATGAATGGGACCCATCTGAAATTGGCTTGTGACCCACCTAGTGGGTTCTGACCCACAATTTGAAAAACACTGCTCTTGATCATTTGTAATACTCTACAGTTCAGATGCAATTCTTGCCAGACTCCTGAATGGGGAGGGGCAAAGAGGAATAAAAATTACATTTCTAGAATTGGATATTGCCATAAGGTCCCAGAATGGTCTGCCATGTTTGCTGTGCCATGGCAACCTTGTTCCCAGACCAACAAAATGGAAGGGAAGTTGGTTTTCTGTGCAGTTCTACCAGTTATGAGTCCATATTTGCAAATTTGCTTAACGGTGAGTGGTAGAATTGCCACCTACCTCTCAACACCTGTGACTCTGTTCTCATTATTCATGAATACTGTGCTGGTGCCACATCCAATGGGCATTCATATTGCCCGTGGGGAATCCTGGGACGCATTTGTATCCGCTTCCAGACTTGCCCCACCATCTTGGGCACCAGCTCAAGGACTCCAGGCAAACCTTCACAATCCTGGAGATGATGAGAAGCTGATGATGAGAGGTCTCTAGAAGGTTACCTGAGGACTGCTCAGGGGCATAAGCAGGCCAAGGGAAGGATCCAGGATCCAGGTGGAGAATGAGGATGAGTGCAGCAACCCCCTTCCCACTGCTGAACTCTGAGGCTTTGTTGTTGGACCAGCAACCTTCAAGTCGAGGTTCTGATGGTGCGTGGATGTGTATGTATTAAAAATACCCTGTAGAGTTTAGTGGTCCTGGCAGTGGTAGCGCGATAGATATAGGGGGCGGCACAGTAAGCACTGCGTAAGAAAATAAGTGACGTTGCCATCATTTTCCAGAATAGCTGCTATGGTGAGTGGGAGGGGCACATACACAGCGCATTTTGGCACCTGCAGTACTTACTACGCCAACCCCCCTCCCCCATAGCCATGCTACTAGTCTATACTACTAGATACTGAGCTGAAGGGATTGCAGAGCTTCTTTCTATGAACCCTCCCCTTGAAACCTGGATGTCTGTTCATTTATTTATTACAATTATAGCCCGCTTTTCAGGCAAGATTATCTCCAGATGCAGCTTACTTTAAAATATGCATCATATTCGGGACATGGGGAGGTGCTTGTGGCAGCCACTTCTGGTCTTCAGCTATTTGATGTCATTGTCCAGGTTCCAGATTGTTCCCTTGAGGGATGAGGCAGGAGCTGCTGCTGAAGGATGAAGGCCAAAATAAATTAGACATGGAAATTCTGTGATCGGAACGCCAAATGTCTTTTCCTTTTTTCAAAAAGAACCGTAGGAAAGCCCGCTTTGGATCAGGGAGGGAGCCGATGCAGAAGGGGAACGGGCTTGACTCTCAGCCACATCACAGCCTTGATCGAAATGTACAAAATTGAGACACACAAAATTATGCAGTGGATGGATAGAGGGATGTTCTTTTCCCTCTCACACAACACCAGAGCCAGGGAACATCCCCTAAAATTGAGTGTCGGGAGAGTTAGAACAGACAAAATAAAACATTTCTCTACTCAGCGTGTAATTAATCTGTGGAACTCCTTGCCACAGGATGAGGTGATGGCACCTGGCCTAGATGCTGGACAGATTTCTAGGGGGAAAGTCCATCACATGTTACAATCCATGATTGGGAAACACAGCCTCCAGTTTCTAGAAGTAGGCTATCTCAGAATGCCAGATGCAAGGGAGTGGCAAAGGGATGTAGGTATCCTGATGTCTTGTGTGCTCCCTGAGGGATCTGGTGGGCCACCGTGAGATGCAGGAAGCTGGACCAGATGGCCTTTGGCCTGCTCCAGCAGGGCTGTTCTTACGTTCTTAAACTGCCACTCAAAGATTCTAATCCAACAGTACAGCAGCCCTTCCAATGATCTGCAGAGCACATGCATCTAAAACCATTAGTCTGTTGTACTAACTAGCAGATTCGGCTTGAGCAGCGCCTGTGCCTAGTTACTATGGCCCTGGGCTAACATCCTGTATTGAACTCCTCACAGTGGCCCCCATGTATTGTATTGGCAACCTTCAGTCTCGAAAGACTCTGGTATCGCGCTCTGAAAGGTGGTTCTGGAACAGCGTCTAGTGTGGCTGAAAAGGCCGATTCGGGAGTGACAATCCCTTCCACACTGGGAGCAAGTGCAGTCTGTCCCTGTCTGTCTCCCTGGCTATGGGCCTTCCTTCTTTGCCTCTTTGCCTCAGTCTGTTGGCCAAGTGTCTCTTCAAACTGGGAAAGGCCATGCTGCACAGCCTGCCTCCAAGCGGGCCGCTCAGAGGCCAGGGTTTCCCACCTGTTGAGGTCCACTCCTAAGGCCTTCAGATTCCTCTTGCAGATGTCCTTGTATCGCAGCTGTGGTCTACCTGTAGGGCGCTTTCCCTGCACGAGTCCTCCATAGAGGAGATCCTTTGGGATCCGGCCATCATCCATTCTCACAACATGACCGAGCCAACGCAGGCATCTCTGTTTCAGCAGTGCATACATGCTAGGGATTCCAGCTCATTCCAGGACTGTGTTGTTTGGAACTTTGTCCTGCCAGGTGATGCCCCCATGAAGTTCCCTGATAGCGCACTGGGCACTAGCACTGCCACAGGTGCGGAAGGCTGGCTCGGTGAGGTGGGCCCTTTGCTGCATGTGGGCTCTTGGCCAGTGCTGACTATGATGCCACCCCAGAGACTTTGAGTTGAGTTCAGGATCTCTTTTCCTCCATAGGTATTTCTTCAGAACTCTGTACATGTTTCAGGCCTGAGAACAGGAGGGAGTAAAAAACAGACAGTGGAGGTCGGCTCCCCCTAGCATGTATCCAGCACAACCATGAACATAAATTAAATGGGCATTGTGTGGAATCCTTTTTTTCAGCACCCTGGGCTGCCTTTTATAGATCTCTTTATAATTCCATTTATAGCTTATACGACCCAATCAAACCAGATGCTGAAAGGGAAGGAGCAGCGTTGCCTTCCCTCTTGGACGTGCGGTCATAAAATGACCTGTCACAGCCCCTTTTGTGAGTTACTTTGCTGCAATGTCACCAAGTATTTCTCGAAGCTCCATCAAGACTACATTGGCCTTCAGGTTCCAGAACCTCTTCCAGGTAAACACATTCCAGGTCTTTAGATCAGGGTTGCTCACACTTTTTTGGCTCAAGAGCTACTTTGAAACCCAGCAAGGCCCGGAGATCTACCAGTTTTTTTTACAATGTTCGCGCCATCATAACATATAACATTTATGTGTACAATGTATGTTGGTGTACCTTGAGCCCCACTGAATATAACAGGACTTACTCCTGAGTAGACATGCCTAGGATTAGGCTATGAGGCTGCAATCCTAGCCACACTTACCTGGGAGTAAGCCCCATTGAGTACAATGGGCCTTACTCCCAGCGGCACCTGAAGGGGGGGTCAGCACTCCGCGATCTACTCATTTTGCCTCGCGATCTACCGGTAGATCACGATCCACCTATTGAGCACCCCTGCTTTAGATAGTTCGGCTCAGGGATTCCCTTTTTTGCGGGTGATTCAGATCAAGTCCTGGCACCAGGAATGCTATGAGTTCCGTAGCAAACCCCCATGGCCACTGCTTCCACTACATGCTGGGACTTCGGGGGTCACCCACATGGGTCCTTAGTGCAGTGGCGTAGCTAGAGGGGGTGCAAAGCACTAAGTTTTGCAGGGAGCCTCCTCATGTTGTGCAAGTGGCCCCTCCTCCCACCTGGAATGGCTTTGAAGGGGAGGGGGAGGGTGCTTGCACGCTACACCTCTAGCTACGCCACTGCCTTGGTCTCAAACATTTCATCAGGCTGAGCCTGAGCACATGATTAGACATGAGGTGGGAGATTAAGGGCCCAATCCTATCCAACTTTCCAGGGCCAATGCAACTACAATGAAGCCCCAAGGTAAAGGGGCAAATGCTCTCTTACCTTGAGGAAGCCTCTGTGACTGCCCCCTCCCCCACCAGAGAATGCAGTGTGCACCATTGGCACAGCTGCATCAGTGCTGAAAAGTTGGTCAGGATTGGGCTATAAATCTCCTGAACTGTTTTTCTTCTTCTAAAAGTGGCCATGGGGAGAGGCCCCCATTTAAATCAGGTCCACCGTGTAACAAAAGGATGGATCTAACCTTTTCTCCCTGTGCCAAATCACTGATCCAAATAATGCCTTCGTAACTGTTATTACTGGCAGAGGGGGAAAGTCAACTGAACTCATGCCATGGTGATGGCACTAATACTATTTACTCTCTGTGTTTTAGCTATTAATCTCCTGCATTCCAGGGAGTACTGCATAAGAACATAAGAACATGAAAACAGCCCCACTGGATCAGGGCATAGGCCCATCTAGTCCAGCTTCCTGTATCTCACAGCAGCCCACCAAATGCCCCAGGGAGCACACCAGATAACAAGAGACCTGCATCCTGGTGCCCTCCCTTGCATCTGACTTAGCCCATTTCTAAAATCAGGAGGTTGCACATATGCATCATGGCTTGTAACCCGTAATGGATTTTTCCTCCAGAAACTTGTCCAATCCCCTTTTAAAGGCGTCCAGGCCAGATGCCATCATCACATCCTGTGGCAAGAGTTCCACAGACCAACCACACACTGAGTAAATAAATATTTTCTCTTGTCTGTTCTAACTCTCCCAACACTCAATTTGAGTGGATGTCCCCTGGTTCTGGTGTTATGTGAGAGTGTAAAGAGCATCTCTCTATCCACTTTATCCTTCCCATGCACAATTTTGTATGTTTCAATCATGTTCCCCCTCAGGCGTCTCTTTTCTAGGCTGAAGAGGCCCAAACACCATAGCCTTTCGTCATAAGGAAGGTGCCCCAGCCCCGTAATCATCTTAGTCGCTCTCTTTTGCACCTTTTCCATTTCCACTATGTCTTTTTTGAGATGCGGCGACCAGAACTGGACACAATACTCCAGGTGTGGCCTTACCATCGATTTGTACAACGGCATTATAATATTAGCCATTTTGTTCTCAATACCCTTCCTAATGATCCCAAGCATAGAATTGGACTTCTTTACTGCTGCTGCACATGGGGTCGACACTTTCATCGACCTGTCCACCACCACCCCAAGATCTCTCTCCTGATCTGTCACAGCTCAGAACCCATCAGCCTATATGTGAAGTTTTGATTTTTTGCCCCAATGTGCATGACCTTACACTTACTGACATTGAAGCGCATCTGCCATTTTGCTGCCCATTCTGCCAGTCTGGAGAGATCCTTCTGGAGCTCCTCACAATCACTATCCTTCTCCGACACAACAGTCCTGTTTAGAGAAATCATAATCATTTCTATTCAACTACTGTTATGTTGAGCAGGATAGATGCATCACCCTCACTTGCACTCCATGACTGTCAACCCAGTGGTGTCGCTAGAGATGTGTGAGGGGTGAGTGTCATGCACGGGGGGCAGGGTGACACAGCTACTGGCAAAAAAAATTTAAATCTTGGTATTTTTTAATAATATCATCATGTTATATAATCAATCAATGTGCAATTTCATGCAGAATGCAATGAAACAAGCCACGTTGAAATATACTGTATCTAGTCTATCAAAAATTATAGCCAAAATACCAGCAGGGGCAGGGCAAGGTTACATCACCATGCTTACCAGCCTGGGCACTGCTCCACCCACTGCATGGGAGGATGTCCATCATAGGGGGATGCGCAGGCCTCCCGAACTGGGTGAAAGAAACCCTAGTGACGCCACTGTATCAGCCCTCAGCAATATATGGCAGTCTGGAATATGATAAAACAGAGAGGGGGAGGCATATTGATATTTGCTCAGCGCTTTGGTAGAAGCAAATAAAAACACAAACAGGAGGAAGGCCATCTTGGCACCAGTGGGCCCTATTCCATATTGCTTCCCAATCACCCACACAACAGTTTACTCTTGAATCAGCACAGCTCAGCAATAGCGTGGCAGGTTGTCAGAAATTTGGACTTGCAAACAGTTGCCGAAGTATCGCTTTTGGTGCGTCTGTTATTTGTGTTTGCCTATTGTTATTGGCGCGGCTAGTACCACTTGGACAAGTGCTGAATGTCATCCTGTTTGATGTAAATAACATCTGGATTACCAGCTGAGAGAACAGCGTCCCTCGAAAATGGCTTGAAGGATGATTAAATGGCACTCGGCAAGGTGGAATTTCAGGAGGCAAAGCTGCTCGGGAGGCAAAGCTGTTTGCTTGGGGTCTGCACAAGCGCACCCAGAGATCCCGTTCGCACAGCCTGTGGCATGTGCTGATATATGCCGGTTATCAGAGCTCTGGGGAATGAACCAAGCAGGGGGCCAGCTTAGTGTGCCATCTCAATCTGTATACATTGATAGGAACAGCCGTGCCTTAATGGTAGACCACATGCTCCGAAGGTCCCAGATTCTATCACTGGTGTTTCCAGGTAGCGCTGGGAAAGACCCTATCTGAAATCCCAGCGAGCTGCTGGCAATCAGCTTGGACAAGGTGGACCAGTGATCTGACTCAGTAAAAGGCAGCTTCCTATGTACAATGAGCCCTCCGTATCCACGGGCTTGGCGTTTATAGATTTCAGTATTCTGTGTTCTGGAGGTCCCTCAGAACACCTCCCAAATGTGACCAGAAGGCACATCCAGTTTGTGCCAATGACTTCTAGTTGTGTCCAGGAGGTCCTCTGAGGCCCTCCAGCCATGGATTTAATTATCTGAGGAATTCAGTATCTGTGTATTCAGTATCTACAGTATCTGTAGAGGGATTCTGGAAAGGATCCCGCGTGGATACCAAGAGCCCACTGTATGCACTCAGGGCCCAATCCCATCCAACTTTCCAGCACCAGGGCAGCCGCAATGCAACACCAAGGTAAGGGAACAAATGTTCCCATACCTTGAGGAGGTCTCTGCGATTGCCTCCCCACCACAGGATACAGTGCACACCCCATTGGCACAGTTTCACCGGCACTGGAAAATTGGATAGGGTTGGGCCCTTAGTGTAGTTTTCAGAAACCATTTCAAGAGGGCCCAGAAGAAAATAGGAGTGTGCATCATAAGAGCCCCCAGTGATGAGTTCAGGCTGTTTAACACTGACAGGCAGTATGAAACCTCTGGACATGCCTGATATACTAGGAATCTGGACTTCCCTCCTGAAGGGATTCTTGGATGAGCAGACCTGATTTCCACCAATCCCCAGTTCCTCCTGCAGCTCCCACATCACATGCCATTCTAATTTCCAGGAGTTCCCCCAATGTTTAGGAGCATGTTTTTAAGGTACTGCCAAGGAAATGGAGATAAAGGAAAGTTCAGTTTCATGAGCAGAACTCCATTCAAGGAAGTCCAGATCCAAGCCAGCATTTTTTAAGAGTTATTTTTAGGGGAATCCAAACAACCTTAAGCTCACCCATTCATTGCTATAACCCTGGTAGAAGAAAAGAATTGGCAACTGACCCTCAGTTGCATAGCACAGCTTTTTCTGCCCTTGTCAAATGGAGGTTGAGTTGCTCTGTTCAGGTCAGATTTCATTGGAGAAAGCATTTTTTTATGGATCCCAATGCCAGCATCCAGTTGGAACTGTCCAAGGAGTTCTTTTCCAAACTTAGCACAAAATGGGTGTATAGTTGCAGCTGGTGTGCAAGATTAGGATGCTGTCACAAGGAAAAGAAAGGAAAGCATAAGCTCCCCCCTCCCCACTGCCATTTTTTCAGTTGAAAAGTGAAACAAAGAAAACCTCCGGCAGGCTGATTTGATTCCTGCACATGTCGAATTGTTCATTGCAATGATGCTTTGGTTAACTGGCAAAGGAAGGAGGACAAAAACAAGATCAAATGAATTAGCCATCACAAAACCCACTCTGACATCCACAGGGTCAGAAGATGAGGATGAATAAATGTTCAGGGTTGGATTTCCTTCCCAAAATGTTCATGCCTGAGTACCAATTTTTGGAATGGCATTATGTAGCCCTGATGCAGATCAGAACCAGAGCATAGAGGCTATAGTCCTAACCCACATTAGGGGCCCCCATGCATACTAATTGCCGGGGGGGGGGAGGTGACACTTCCATTCACTCCAATGAACTCCTGTGCGTTTGAACTTTTAGGTGTGCATAGAATCAACAGACCACATTTCAGTGCCATCCATTGAAATTCTGATGCAACAGGTGTGCATCAGGTGTGCAACAGGTGTGCAACTCAGAATTATAATTTTGAAATGCCATCAAATTCAAATATTAGCCCCACATAGCTCATGAGCACATTAAAACAGCGCAATCCTATGTACTTGAGCTGTGTTCAGTGGGGTTTGCGCCAATGAAAGTGTGACAGGACTGCAGTATAATACTCACACGAGGTTCAGTGCTCATGGTCAAACAGCTGTGAAGGGTAATTCCATGATACTTGTTTCCAAGTGTGCTTCTCAGAACACGCATAACACACGTGGAGGACAGGTCTATCACTGGCTACTAGTCATGATAGCTATGTGCTACCTTCAGGTTCAACAGCAATGTGTCTCTGAATATCAGTCGCAGGGGAGCAATGGCAAAAGTGTGCCTCTTCTCCTGCTTGTGACTGATAGCCCACTGTGGGAAGCAGAATGCTGGACTAGATGGGAATTTGGTCTGGCCCAGCAGAGACATTCTCATGTGGTGGTTTGGAAAACTGCCAGTCTTCACCTCGCACCATCAAGGAGCATCACCTTTTAATCTGTGGGGCCCGGGCCTGGCTCCTCCAACTGCTAAAAGCTGGGGAAGGAATTCAAGAGGGGGAAACTTGCCCATTCAAGTGTGTCTTCCAACTTAAGCTACAAGTACGCTTAAAAATATCAGACAATTCCATTGGATTAAAGCTGTAGAACAACTTAGGGTGCAATCCTAACCCATTTTCCAGCACTGACATAAGGGCAGTGCAGCTCTGAGGTAAGGAAACAAACATTCCCTTACTCTGAGGGGGTCTCCGTGAGTGTCGTCGTCATCCCCAACACTAGGATGCAGCACACGTCTCATTGGCACAGCTATGCCAGTGCTGGAAAGTTGGTTAGAATTTGGGCCTTAAATGCAGAAAGAAAGCACTGCACATTTTCTTCTTTCTATAAACAAGAAAAAGAATTGTTGTGTGTTGTCTAATTAATACAGACTTTTAAAATGGAACATTTCAAATATATATAAGGCTCCTAAAAAAAAAAAAGCATGATACAGCAGGTCTTCTATGCTAGTGGAACAAAAAGTGGCAGCTCATTTAAGTCGCAGGAACATCGCTGTAGTTGACTCCTAAGGAAGAACACATTGCTAGTTCTTGTGGCTAGAGATGCACTAGGCAAACAAAATAAATGTAATGTGAGATCATTAATCTTAAAGTAAACGTCATCAGCACAGTTGGAAAACCTAAGTCTGTGCTGTGTAATGTTCAAAAGAGCCCTTAGTGCTCCAAAGTGGTCCAAGAGGCCAAGCAGCCACTAATGAAATACTGTATGGTGCGGTGAACGAACATGGCACTAGAAACAGGCCCTCAGGTAACGCTTAGCCCAGCAATTTTCACCTGCTGTGCTGCAGCACATTGGTGTGCTGTGAATGGTTCACATTTATGTCACAGGAGTTAGGGGGCAGGGTTGTTTATTTGTAGGGCCATTGGGGAATGTGAGCTCTCTACCAGCAGCATGGCGTGCCTTGTCAATTGTCAAAAAACTGGTGGTGTGCCTTGTCAATGTGCCATGAGCTGAAAAAGGTTGAAAATGGCTGGTGTAGCCAGTTCACTTGGAATGGGCAATCATAACAATGACCCAAGAAATGCCTTCAATGGGAACTTCCATTGGGGGCCCAAACCCCTTAAATATGTCTGAGCCCCCTGAGAGGAGGAGCTAAGGTGTATGGCAATTATTGCTCTCCTAGGACTGAGAGTGAGTGAGACGCAAACAGCATGTACTGACAGAGAGGGTTAGAATTTGATCTGGGTGAGACTTCAATGGAAGCTGAGAGAGAGAGAGAGAGAGAGAGAGAGAGAGAGGAGTCAGGACCCAGGAGCCAAAGTCCATTTTGAGGTGAAAGATGCCAGCTAAGGGTATAACTTGATGCTGCATGCAGGAGTGGGCTACCTAACTCCATTCAAATGCTTGAACCTGTATATTGCTAAATAAAGCAAAGAGACTACAAGTCTCCCATGCTCTGTCCTTCAGAGAAAGAGAGAAACTCTTCAGAAGGGTTGCACTTCTGCAACTTCCTATGATTCAGGGAACTGTGACTTGAGCACATACCAGAATGGTAGTGTCAGTGGCATAACTAGAGGGGATGCAAAGCACTATGGGCGCAATCCTAACTGCATCGAACGTGGGATTGCAGTGAGCAGCGGCTCAGCCACAGGCAAGGGGAAGCTTGGCAGAGGCTTATGCCTCCGTCCGCGTGTCGGCGCATCTGAATGCACTGATGCAGCTCCTGCCTAAGGAGGCACAAACATGCTTTACGGCACGTTTTCAACCCTCCAGGGCCACGTATACCGGGATAACTGCCGGTTAGGATTGCGCCCTAATTTTTGCAGGGAGCCCCACTGTAGCATGCAAGCAGCCTCTGTTTTGCTCCCACTGCCTGGAATGGCTCTGAAGGGGAGGGGCCCCTTGCACACTGTGGTGAGGCTCCCTGCAAAACTTAGTGCTTTGCACCCCCTCTAACTATGTCCGTGGGTCGTGTAGTGATCCTAGTCATGATAAGAGTGGTATCTTTGGTCTACCATTAAATCCAGTGTCCAATCAAGCCATCAGGACTTGAAGAACAAATGTGTCCTCAAGAGCAAAGGAAATAAACCAATCCACAGACACTCTCAGCTCCTTCAGCAGAAAAAAATGGAAAGTAACAACCCCGGATAGACTTAAATGGAAACCGATTAACATAAACCTAAAAGACTGGATTCCACTGGCATCCTTTAAAAAAAAAAAAAGTCCCTTCCTTACATTGGACAAAAGATGAAAGGAAACCCATATAAAATGGTAAGATCCACCTAACATTCTGTTTTTTTTGTTAGCAGAAACACCAAGGAGATTCTCAGTTATTAGGTGAACCTCAGTGGGTCTACACCAGCGTCAATGGTCACTGAATCACCTATTAAGAAACCCATTGTGAGGAGCTGGGAACTCTTGAAATCCACCGAGGCTGAAGTAATTGCCCCTGAATGCTGGTCCTGAAGTCGATTGTGCAACTTAGAATAAAGATATCAACATGCGCCTTTCATCACTGGGTGGCAGAGCTGGTAATGCGCATGGAGCACCTCTTGACCATTTAATTAATGAAGAAGCCCAAGCTGCTAGAATTAACGCGCTGTTGAAAGCATCAAACAGCCCCAGCAAAGGATCAAGCTGATATTTTCATTTATACATTCGCATCTCCCGATGCCTTGTTGTGTTCCTCTTTCACACGACATCGCGGCCAGTTCTTTGCTCTCTTTCACCCATAAGCTCCTTTTCAATTGGCCTTCACAGCGTTTCTGCATGACGAAGCCTCACCCCAATTAATGGGGACAATTGGAGTGGAGAAGAATTTGAGCCAGCTCAGCAGGATTTGCTTTTCCCTCCCAAATTCGTTCGGGGAAGGGGATTGTCTAAAACCGGTGGGGTGTACCCCTTTCCCTTCCTTTTATTGATTTGTAGTCCCTTGGTGCCCCCCCTCCCTTTCCTTACATGCAGTGCCAAAACCTTACAATTTAGGGAGCACCTTACAGTATACCACTACAAAATTTGATTTAGACAATTGCGGTGGCGTAGCTGGAGGGGGGGTGGAGCACTTAGGCTGGCAGGGAACCTCAGCAAGGCGGGCAAGCGGCCCCTCCCTTCGGAGCCATTCCCGGCGGGGGGGAGCAAAACGGAGCCGTATGGCTCCGTTTTGCTCCTCCCGCCGGGAATGGCTCCGAAGGGAGGGGCCGCTTGCCCGCCCCGCTGAGCCTCCCCGCTAGACTGAGTGCTCCACCCCCCTCCAGCTATGCCACTGACAGTTGTAGTGGTGCCAAAACTCATAATTAACCAGTTCAAACAAATATAACTTGCTTGTAATTTGCACGTGTACAACAAGCTCTGATATGCTGAAATTCTTAATACGTTCATGATAAGGACAAGCGGTATATGACTAATGGATGTGCCTTTCTTGGGCTTGCCCAGTCTGCACAGCTAGTGTTACTAAGTTGCTAAAGTTTAGCAGTTTCTGCTCTGTGGCCACACGCTCAGTCGTTGCACGCCACATGCCCGAGGTGCATTTGAATAATGCATCCCCTGAAAAACCCAAGTGTGATTGGAATATAGGTGTTTTCTCCCAAGTTTCTTCTTCAGTGGCCTCATAAATCACTTCCAGTTCTGAATTGCAAGAGTGTCCATTCACTATCACTGGACGCCTGTTCTTTCATAAACCCCAATAAGGGCAGGTAAGTTTCTGTAAGTTGCAAGCTGCTGTGCGGAAAGCAGTTTCTGGTTGTAACAATTTCCTATCATCTTTACAATGATCATAAAGGATATGTGTTGTGTGCCCAGGGTCAGCCTTAGTTGCTGCAGGGACCCGGTCTATTTGCTTTGGATTTTATGTAGGCCATGTTTACACACTCAATTTCTGCATAGATACATCAGGATGTGAGAAGTGAGTTGGTTGCTCCAGTCTAGGTAGAGAGGACAGCATGCCCCAGCTCTTTGGGAAGGGGGAAAGTATTGTCTGATCTGCCCTCTGGATGGTGACAGCCCATGTATCTGTGTGGAAAGACACCTGGTGTATACACATACAGACACCAAAATGATCCAACAAACATATTGGATTTTATGACAAAGAAATCTCATCCCTTTTTTCTGGGTGTAGATTGCATAAATGGAGCAAAATACCACCTTGAATTTTACGTGAATATCAATATTGCCGCTCTGTTTAATCAATACACTCCAGACATTTTTCAGCTTAGATCTCTTTTAAAATACTCCATCACTTTCAAAGGAACACTCCCATAGGAAATGTCAAGGGCATAAATGCCGGATGTTTCTTTTTAACCATTTATTGGGGGGGAGAACAGAAGGAGATACGAGAATGCCAAGCTTCACAGCATAGTCTGAGCTCATACAGTACCAAACTTGGCTAGTAAGGGAGGAGGTATGGATTTCGTTGACCGGTTAGGATTATATACCAAATGAAAAACTAGGCCCAGTTCAGCCAAAGCTGAAGACCCAGTAATTTCAGGCATAATGCAACCCAAACATCTTACTCCCCAGTAAATGAGGTTAGGTTGCAACTCTAAGAACATGATTGATTCTCCCTCTGAAACTGATGGGGCTGAAACAGCTTAGTCTCTGAATGCATCACAGTTATTTCTGTGGAACGAAAGAGATGTAAGTACCTCCACTATTTGTGCAGGAATCTAATCCAAGCCTGAGGACTGATGGGTAACTTTTATTAAATAAAACATAATTTGTGGCTTTGCTCAACTATAATGCTGAGCATGTGACTAGCGCTTGCTGAATGTGCAAAGCCCTTCACATATGCTGTAAACTTTACAACAAACCTGTAAGGAAAGTGCTATTATCCCCATACTGCAGCTGGGGAAGACTGAGGCTGAGAGACAGTGGCTTGCCTAAAGCCACCTTGTGAATTTATGGTAGTGGCAAGATTCAAACTGGGGAAGTGTGCGTGTGCGTGTGCACATTGTGTCAAGGCCTTGTCCACTTAAGGGCAGCACAGGTCCTGGACTCCCTGGTCGCCTTCTTTCCTTGGACTTGAAGAAAGAAACTCTGCCTCAAGTTTATGTAATACAGCCTTGACAAGGAGTTGTGTATAGCCTTGTTAATAGAAGATGGAACAACCCCTGGAAATCTCACTGCCTGCCTGTCTCTAAATGCCAAACCAGATGCGACATGTCCAGATACAGATATTTTCAAAAAGCAGATAAAAGAGGTTAATTTCGTTCAGGGTCACACAGGAGCAGCAGGGTCTAACACGGTGATTTTCAATCGGTGTCCTGTGAATGACATATTGGTGTGCCACAGGTGTGCCATAGGAGCTTGGAGCTCCATAGTTGAAAATCACTGAAAATCTCTTCCAGATTCTATTTCTTCTGGCTTGCTTCTGAAAATCTCTTCTGGTTTCATTTCTAGGGCAACACTAGTGTAGCCAGAGGGGGTGGTGCAGTAGGAACTGCAGGTGCCAGGATGCACCATGTGAGGGCCCAATCCTAGCCAGGTTTTCCAGCACTGGTGCAACCATAATGCAGCCCTGAGCTAAGGAAACAAATGTTCCCGTACCTCGAGGAGGCATCTGTCTCTGCTCCCCCCACCACAGGATGCAGCAAATGCCCCATTGGCACTGCTGCACTGGCAAATTGGATAGGATTTGATCCTAAGTAGCCCCTTCCACTCGATGTTGGAACCATTCTGGGCAGCAACAGTGAGTGGGAGGGGCTGCTTACATGGCACTTTGTGGCACCTGTGCACTTACTGCTCTGCCCCCTGGCTACCCTACTGCTCCCATCTTTTGATTAGTTTGACCTTGAGTTTTCTCTAGGCCTTGTTCCCATGCTTGCAACATCTTAATGACAAGAAACTTATCTTTAAGTGGGGGGAGTGAATTTTGAGATTCTCCCAAGTTCGATTTTCATTATTAAGAACATAAGAAGAACCAACAGCCCATCTAGTCCAGCTTCCTATATCTCCGAGTGGCCCACCAGGTGCTTCAAGGAAGACAACAGGAGACCTGCATCTCAGTGCCCTCCCTTGCAAATATTATTAGCAGTATTTATATACCGCTTTTCAATGGAAAGTTCACACAGTGGTTTACAGAGAAAATCAAAATAACTAATGGCTCCCTGTCCCAAAAGGGCTCACAATCTAAAAGGATGCAGAAGACCACCAGCAGGCAGCCACTAGAAAAGACACTGCTGGGGTGAGGCGGGCCTGTTTCTCTCCCCCTGCTAAAAAGAGGAGCACCCACTTGAAAAAGTGCCTCTTACCCAGTTAGCAGGGGTTATCTTGGCTCCCAATACCAAATTCCATGCTTGCACAATGCAGCCATCATCAGTTCCACTCACAGTTCTGAGCAATGTGACCTTTCATTCGCGGGCTCTGCCCAGCCCTTCTGCCTCTGTATCCACAAGTTAGCCATCCATAAACCTGCTTCCACTCGGGGAGACGCAGCGAAGGTGAAGCATTCAGCAAAATGCTGTAACATTTGGAAAAGACACCCTGTGATTCATTACTTACTTGAAAACAGCCCTTTCTGGAGATCATTATGCAACCTGCATTGTCAGCCACAGAAGATGAAGGAGAAAGTGGTGTCTGAAGGTACTGGCGTCAAGCAGCCTGGAAGACAGGGCACATTGGGGAGGAAAAAAAACACCCATCCAGAATGGCTTTTGCCAGCTTTTGTCTCATTCGAAAATCAATAAGAGAACCCTTTTAAAATTACAGTTAAAGTAACACGGTCTCTTTGTTCTGTCTCCCTGCACCTCAGGTACTGGAACAGAAGGAGAACACGGCGTTCCCTATAGCACCTGACAAAAGGAAGCTTAGAGACATGGATCTCAATAAAGCTTCAAAAGGCCAACTCTAATGTTGTCTAAAAAAAGAAAACGGCATCAGCAAAAGTACAAACTCAGCTTCATACAAACAGAACCTCAGAGAGGTGATCGTCTGGGGAATAAAGCAGCCATCCTCAATTGATTGTCTCCATAAACATCCTCCCCCATCACTGTCTCTGCCAAGAGTTACCACGCTCTGCTCTCAAACAGGCTTGCCTAACGCTACAAATAGGGCTAGGCTAAGAATATAACCCTCTGCTCAGGGCTGGCCCAAGACCTGAGCTGGCATGCAAAGTGCTGCCGCCTCACCCAACAGTGTGCCAGCATCTGCTTCTCCCGCTCTCCGATGTTCCAGCTCAGCCCCCTGCTTTTCCTCTTCCTCTCTGTCCCCTCCTCCTTTTCCAATCTGAGAAGGAGAAGCAGTGGAGGCAACTAAGAGGACAGAGAAGGCTGCCGTTCTTGTGAACCAAGAAGAATTTGTTGGGGAAGTGGTGCTATTTTGAATAAACCTAGTTAAGAGACAGAGATGGAGTCCTGAAGGTAAGATCAAATCGCTGTGCTATATTGAGACGCCACAGTCCTGGTTGACAACTCATAATTTTGAACTGGGCCGTATCTTGAACTGATTAAGGGCTGATGGGCCAGCCATATTGAATCTGCCCACTGACTCATTCCCCTCATGAATCAAGACTCAGGCCAACGGATCTTTAACCCCTTCCTTTCCAGGGTAAAGAGCAGTACTGTATAGCACTGTTTCTCAAACTGTGGGTTAGGACCCACTAGGTGGGTCGTGAGCCAATTTCAGGTGGGTCCCCATACATTTCAATAATTTATTTTTAGCATATTTTTCACTATTTGTTAGGATTATAAATATTTAGAATAGGGGCCTCCAAACTACGGCCCACAGACTGGATCTGGTGCACCAAGAAAATCATTTCGGGCACGGCACTGTGATGGCATAGCCTGCATGTTGCCGTCGCTGCCCGGAATGGCTCCAGCAGTGAGTGGGAGGGGCCAATTACATGGCCTGTTGCAGCACTTGCAGTACTTGCCACGTCACACCCCCTCTGGCTACGCTACTGGTTGTCTCTCAGATCTGCGGCTCCAACATGTGCAAAACAGAATCTCAGGAAGCCATCGACGAAGAGAGGCCCCACCGAGTATGTTCAGCTTCCAGGTGTTCCTTCCCCCTCCGTTCTTTAAACTCACAAGGCCAGGCACCAGAGTTATACATGCATAGGTTTATAGTTTTAATTCCACAAGTTTAGGGACTGAGCTCAAGAACTGCGGGAGGTTGAAAGTAAAGAGACTTTTGGAGAAAAAAAGGTAGAAGAAACAAGAGAAATCTTAGATGATTGCTTTTTTCTGGAATAACTAACAATAAAAATAAATTAGGCAAGTCCCTGAGAAGGGCACTTTCTCAATCAGTGATGGAAAACAGAAAGAACAAGAGGCATCGAACATTCAGCAGGGTGTTAATTGTAAAGTATTTGGATAATGTCTGGTGCCCTGAACATTCTTGCTGAGTTGTTAGTCTGCAACAGTGGTGCGGTTCCACGTGCGTGCTAGCTCTTGATGTTGCAAACATGAATACGCCATGTGTGATATGGATGTCACACAACCTGTAACCACCTTTACATCTGGTGATGAATGTGGGTTCTGTCAAAGCCTATAAAGCAGTGGTTCTCAAACTTTTTATCCCAGGACCCACTTTTTAGAATGATAATGCATCGGGACCCATAGGAAGTGATGTCATTAACCTGGAAGTGATGTCATGGCCAGAAGTGACATCATCAAGCAGGGAAAATTTTTAACAATTCTAGGTTGCAATACTGTCCACACTTAGGAGTAAGCCTGTTACCGTGCACATGCCCAATCTCATCTGATCTTGGAAGCTAAGCAGGGTCAGGCCTGGTTAGTACTTGGATGGGAGACCGCCTGGGAATACTGGGTGCTGTAGGCTTATACCATAGTCTTTCGAGACTGAAGGTTGCCAACCATTTATTGACAATCATTGTTAAAAGCATATACATTATAGCCTGTTAAAATTACAGATCTCCCCAAAATGCAGTCACATACTATGTTAGCATCAAGTCTAATATGCTAAAAATAAATTATTGAAATGTATGGGGACCCACTTGAAATTGGCTCACGACCCACCTAGTGGGTCCTAACCCACAGTTTGAGGAACAGGGCTATACAGTACTGCTCTTTACCCTGGAGAGGAAGGGGTTAAAGATCCGTTGGCCTGAGTCTTGATTCATGAGGGGAATGAGTCAGTGGGCAGATTCAATATGGCTGGCCCATCAGCCCTTAATCAGTTCAAGATACGGCCCAGTTCAAAATTATGAGTTGTCAACCAGGACTGTGGCGTCTCAATATAGCATAGAGATTTGATCTTACCTTCAGGACTCCATCTCTGTCTCTTAACTAGGTTTATTCAAAATAGCACCACCTCCCCCCCTTTTGTAATTATTAACTGGTGTGGCTGAGGTAACCCTGAGGCTGATCATTAAAATGTCATCCTCGTTGGACAACTGAGCAGCCTCAACCCTGCTTGGCTAAACTTCTTAGCAGCCTGTCCCTCAGCTCGGAAACCCTTTTTCAAAGAGGAATCGTGAATTGTAGGGTACAGTCAATTAACTTGAATATTAATTATCTATAATGAATGTACCCTTCCTGGCTTGAAAACGAAGCAAATTACTTGGAGAGGGACTAATTAAGATGATGTAATCTTGACCACGAAGAATAATTCCTTCCCGGTGACAAAGATGATCTAATTGAAGTATCTCATTAATTAACGTCTCATGAAATTGACTGGAAAAAAAATGCTCTGATGAATGCCATCTGAACCCTGGGCCAGGCGAGCATTGTAGCACATACAATCCCCTTCCAGGCCGTACCGCTGACAATATAATTAGGCTCTGGAAACAAGCTGAGCTCCGAAGGATTTACGGCCCGGCAGTGTGTGCATAAAACCCTAAATACGGAGCTGAAGCAAGGCTGGTCTTGGTTTCCAAACACAGCGAAACCTCTGAAGCCAGTGAAAGGCAGTCAATGGCCCTGAGCAGCCAGTCTGCTGGCTTGGCGCAATCAACATCACCAGCTACCACTGAGCTCTGGGCCCTCCCCCTTTAAGGCATGGCCATTGATCATTGGCCAACGGGTGGGTCATGACCATGACTTAAGGTGTCCAATGCCAGCTATGCTCATTTTAAACATTTCATGTAAAAGGGAAAGAAAAGACTCTTTCAGGTGCTCTATGCACACTTTCCATGAATGCTGGAACAGGAACTCAGAATGTATAGCCCAGGGCTTTTCAATTGTTTTCCTCTCATGGCACGTTAATGTTGGCAAGGCTCAAAAACTGCGGTTCAGTTTTTGGACAATTGACAAAGCACACCATGCTGCTGGTGTGCATCTCCCATCCTCCAATGACCCTCCCCCAAACTCCCGTAGCACACCTGCAGACCATTCGCAGCACACCAGTGTGCCACGGCAGACTGGTTGAAAATCTCTGGTATAGCCTATGACCTATACATAGCTGTTTGTTTGTTTATTACAGTATTTACATACCACCTTTCTCAGTAGATTCAAGGCAGTTTGCATAGCCAGGCTGAACATAACTCCATATTTTCAAAGAAATTTTTACAGACATTATTCCATGAGAAACCTCATAGAAGCCTCCATTTCTCCACTGCAGTTGTATTCCTGGCTGCTGAATCTTGCACTTTCCATGCCTCCTGCAGGCAGCCGCAACTATGCCTGAGGTCAGCTTCTCAAAGATGCTGTCCTTTTTGCCAGTTGACTTTTTCCACGCTCCTCAACACAGATACCCCAGAGGCCTCCTAATCTCCCATCCAGGCAGCCGATCCTGCTTAGCTTTTTCAGGCAAGACGAGAGCTCAAATCGCCGGACCACAGAGGGCTCCATCCAATCATTCTGGAAGCTGGCCTATGCAGGACTACCAAGTGCATGAACAGAGACCTCCCTGTTTACAGTAATAAATGCTTGTGCTGGTGGTGCTGATCTTTAATTTTTAATACCATAGAATACCATTGGTACATGTCACAGGACACAGGGCAGATTACAATCAAAAAACCCTTAATGGCTTGGGACCAAGCCACCTTAAAACTCTCTTCACTCATATCTATCTTCCCGTGCCTTGCTTCAGGGGCTCTGACCTAGTGGAGCTCATACATTGCACTTATTAAGCCCTAGGCGCCCTCTTTCCCTGCTTTTGGATGGACAATCAAGACATTTTTATTTCAATAGGTATTTGGTTCTTAGTTCTACTGCCATTTCAGTGTTATGCATCTCTCTTTTGCTGCACTTTAATGCATGTTTCTACAGTGCTGTTGTTTAAGTTATTTTGTTGTTGCGATCTTATGAGTATTTTTAATTTATTGTATGCAGCTTTGAATACATTGCAGGCATAAAAGCAGGATACCCATAGCAATGAAATGCAAGATAAATAAAATAAAGCA
The DNA here is from genome assembly GCF_035046505.1 of Tiliqua scincoides. Classification (NCBI taxonomy): domain Eukaryota; kingdom Metazoa; phylum Chordata; class Lepidosauria; order Squamata; family Scincidae; genus Tiliqua; species Tiliqua scincoides. The sequence goes on from NC_089825.1 coordinate 6,498,337, forward strand.
AGAGTATCCATTTTCCATCTGGCTTCTGTCGCTGCTTTTGTTCCAATCTGCAGGTGAATCTTTTAGGAGATGGAGATAAATGCTATTATCACTTGCTAATTGCTGCAAGCTTCAGCTGACAGCACAGCTGCTGAGGCAACCTTACTGTCAGTGGCATAGCTAGAGGGGGTGCAAAGGTGGTGTAGCTGTAGCTAAAGGAGGAGCCTTACTGCAGTGAGCAAGCGGCTCCTCCTCCTCCCCTTTGGAGTCATTCGGGGGGGGGGGAGTAAAACTGAGGCAAATGCCAAAACTATCCCAAAGTTCAGAGAGAAGTGGAGGCAGTGGTACCTGCAGTAACTCCTTAGGGCAGGCGGGGCATTGGGGTTCATTGGCACTGGTGCCTGCTGTCGCTGTGAGAACGAATTGCCAACAAAAGCTTTGCTCTGGTTTCAAGCTTCCAGGATTGTCTATGCAAAAGGGCAATCAGAAGTGTAAATAACTTTTAGAAAACAATCTTATGCATGTAGCATGCAGGCAAGTTCCTGAACCTCCAAGCACTTCCACAGACGCACACACACTAAACCAGCACCATAGTGCACGTGGGATTCACTGTAAATGTCATATTTTTATTTATTTAGGCTAGTGTTGTTAAACCTTTTATCAAGTATGGCCATTTAATTGACTTTATCTACTGCAGCTAGAACTCCTTTAGTTATCATCCAGCATTTGAACACTAATTACATTTCAGGCAGCTACCAAATATACCATAACTAACATTTATTAGGCAATGAAATGTTGCACAGTTAATAATTACAGATCCACGTAGATAATAAAATTTGAAGCATTGAAAGGGTGATGGCCAATTTACTGCGCATGTGGCATTTTGCAAACAGCTCCATATTAGGCTGATGTTCTCAATAGTTTCACCTTAGGGAACTTGGTGGGTTAATCTGCGGGGGAAAGAAAGAGTGTTAAACCTTGACTACTGATTTAGGGCCCAATCCTATTCAACTTTCCTGCACTGATGCAGCCGTGCCAATGGGGCGTGTGCTGCATCCTGCAGTGGAGGGGGCAGTGATGGATAACTCCTCAAGATAAGGGAACAAAACCTTAACTTGGGGCTGCATTGCGGCTGCATCAGTGCTGGAAAATTGGATAGGATTGGGCCATTAGTCTCTAGACAAATACTGTATTGATAGCAGGTTTATTATACAGGGTTATATTATATACCACTTCCTGGCAGAGCACTTAATATATGCCTGCAGCAGGGTTTCTGTCAGTCCAAGGAAAAGGAAAAGGAAGTGTGGACACCGAACAGCTTTAGTGGTTCTCAGTAGGTTTTGGACCCCAATTCAAGCTGCGTGTTTTGTTCTCTGAAGCCCTTTAAAGCCTGAGACCTCTGGGAATCTCGTATACCACCTTCTCCCATATAGATCTGCCTATATGCTTACAGAGCACCTGCTCTGTGGTACCTCTTCATCAAAAGTGCAAAAATTGGTAATGTGGGACAGGGCCTTTTCAGTGTTGGCACCATTGCATTGGCATCCTTCTGTCTCGGAAGACTATGGTATCGCGCTCTGAATGGTGGTTCTGGAACAGAATGTCCTCTCCAGAGCATGAAGCCTGGGTAAAGTAGATATGGAGGAAAGACTGTTTCCCATGCAGCAAATCCCCCCTCTCCACGTCGCTGAAATGGTCCAATGGAAAGGCAGAAGCCAATACAGTTGGTTCCAGTGGTGTCGCAGAAGTTGCCAGAACGTGACTGTGTTCAGCCATGAACTGCCTCAGGGACTCCGGCTCCGGATTTTGCCTCAAGGTTGACTCCTGAAGCCTTTTCCACAACTGGATGTAGCCACAAGGCAGTGGAGGTTTGGGATCAGAGTTTTCCTTCTCTCAGATGAGCTGCCTTCCCAGGCTATCTACCCGGTGGTTGTTCAGTTGCCTCTTATGACAAGTACAGCCAAACTGAGGGCCTATTCTTAGCCCCCACCCCCCAGGGGTGTTGGCACCAAGGTTATGGAAACTTGGTCTTTCTGAATTAGTTTGTAGGAGCGTCACCAGGGCCCAGCTCTGACACCGCAGGTGCTCATGGGGGAAGAGGGACTCCTCAGGAGGGAAGGACACCTCAGCAGTCAGGGAAGTGGATAAGTACCTTCAGGATACAGTCCCCAGATCACCTGGGGAGTAGGGCCAGATAACCCTCAAGTTCTGAAGAGGATCACATGGCTGGAAGGGGTGGGGCCCTTGAGTCTGGCTACTGGGTTCATAAGAAGCCCAGCAGGCAGTGGTAGAGAAGGCTCTCCCTGGGGCTCCAGTTACTGGTGAGGAGACACAACCATACCCAGCCCCTTCAGAGGCTCAAGGCAAGGGCCAGGGATGAGCAAGAGCAGCCCTGGGAGCCTTGGAGAGGGGGCACCCTCTCGCCGAAGAGAGATTAGCCTCAGTGGGGGAAACCCAAAAGGCACCCCAGGAACTCCCTTCCTGAGGGGCTGTGAAGGACAACCAGGTACTGGGGTCTCCTGAACCCCATCCTCCAGCAGCTGGCTCCCCTCACAGACTTTGAAAGATCACCCACATCCTGGATGGCAGTGTTGGAGCTCATGCTAATGGAGACATGTGGAACTTGGGGTAGGCTCTCTTGCAACTAGAGGAGCCTGGCAAGGACCAGGACTCATGAACCCTTAGAGAGACAGGGGCACTGACTCTGGAGGGAGGGGATAACCCTTACCCATCCGGCTCCGTGGTGTAAGGATGAATGTTAAACATCCAACAAGAATAAACAGCATATTTCAAAGTAATCAGTGCTCATTGTGGTCCATACCAAGAAGGGGTAAGTCTACCACCTGGGCCCTGTCCAGATCACCTGTAGAGTCCCTGGGGGAAGGGTGGATCCTAGGATGGGCATACAAGGAGCCAGGTGAAAACAGTCTTATTTCAGAAGGTGTTTGGAATCCAATGAGTTCATGTTTACTGCTGATGTTTCTGGTGGCTTTTGATGTTATAATCTGTTTTATTAGATGTGGTGTTTTGTTTTTTTAATGCCAGTGCTCTTTCTTTCATTGGGTCTGTTTGGGCTGAAAAGAGGAATAAAGATATCTCCAACCAATAATATTGCTTACTAAAAACAGGTTGTCTTTGTCTCTGCAATTAGGTGACATGACTGAGAAAGAAAAAGATGGAGCCTAACTGGATTGCCCAATGCAGCTCAAAAGAAAGCCCAACTTCCACTTCTGTTCTTCCAGGCCTTTGCTGGAGTTAACATACTGCACTGTTAACATTAACTCCCCACTGTATATTGCAGTATAGATAGACAATCAATACAGCTACTGAAATATGGTTTTGTTAAATTGTCTAGGGGGCTGTACACATTTAGCTTTCGCACTATTTTCAGAAAATGAACATCAATATAAAAAGAATGAGCATCATAAAACAGAACCCTGGTTCAGGCAGCTGAGCTTTTAAGAAACAGGCAGAGATTTATATGAAGGCACCCGGAAAGACTCAGGTTAGAATAACAGTTGGCGTCCTTCAAGGGAAGGATGTACAAAACAAAGACTGGAGCTCAAGCCTCTAGTTGGAGAGCCCAGAGATGCAAAATGGCTGCCACTTGGCAGTGGCTTCCGTGAAGCGTGTAGTGGCTCCCTCCACAGGACAGCACTCACGTCAAATGGATCATAGTGAAGATACATAGTGAAGATACAGGCATTTTCTCTACCCCACTGCACACCTGAAAGAAATACAAGGACTAACAAGGACTCCATGGAGACAAGATACCAGAAGAAAGCAATTTAAAGTGGTTTCTGTATGGAAGCTGTTCTGCCTCAGTTGGCCATAAGTCTCCTCACAATGCTGGTCAGTTACGGACCTGCCCTTCGACGTGACCCAGGGCAAAGGTCCATGAAACCACCACCACCCACTGCCCCATGCTTACCCAGCACAACGGAGCCTCATGCAACTCGGAAAGTCTTCTGAGGCTTCCCACATGGTCTTAAATGGTACTTCTGGGAAATCGGAAGTACTGTTTAAGATGGCGTTGGAAGCCTTAGAAGGCTTTCCAATCAGTCTGCAACACCACATGGGCATGGGGCTTGGGGCATTTGCCCCTTTGTCTCCCCTCCAGGCCTGCCACTGAAGCTGGTGATAATCCCTCACAGCCCAATACTATCCACGGCAGGCCTGTAGGACTCAGTGGTGCTGACACAGCCTCCACTGCAACCTGCAGCCAGGTGGGGACCAGGGCATGACAGGGAGGTAAGTACATGAAATTCTTACTTACCTACTCCACCCTGCCATGGTCCCCAATGGGTCTACTTAGATCTGCACCAGCTAGCACAAGTCTCAATGGACCCCAGGAGGTGTGGCAAGACCAGGTAGGGGGGCATAGGATATTGGTGGCACCACTGCTGGCAATAATCACCTCTGCCCTCCCCCAACGTGCTTCCTGATGTCTCCCAGTGGGAGAGAGGCCTGGTGCTTTGCCCTGAATAGTTGGGAAGATGGGAGGCTGGAAAGGGGGGAGGGCTGTGTAGCTGGAGAAGGATCCAAGTCCGCATCCTGCTTTGACTTCCAAGCTGGAATGTTTGACTTCTGAACTATGCAAAATAACAGCGCAAGTGCACTTTTGGCCATGACATCACTTCCATGTTAATGACAACAACAACAACAGTATTTATATACCGCTTTTCAACAAAGTTCACAAAGCGGTTTACAGAGAAAATCAAATATCTAATGGCTCCCTGTCCCCAAAGGATTCACAATCTAAAAAGATGCAACACCAGCAGATAGCCACTAGAAAAGACACTGCTGGGGTGAGGTGGGCCAATTACTCTCCCCCTGCTAAATAAAAGAGGAGCACCCACTTGAAAAAGTGCCTCTTAACCAGTTAGCAGGGGTGACATCACTTCTGAGGGGTCCCAACAGACTTTTTCATTCTAAAAAGTGGGTCCTGGTGCTATAATATTTGAAACCACTGCCTTGGAGAGCAGTTGCTACTGGAGGAGATTCTACTGGATGTAGAATAGTAATTCTACTGGGCTAGAGCGACAATGACGAAGGCGAAATCCAGTCTGGTGGGCGGCACCAGAAAGATGAAGAAGTGTAAGGTGTCAGAAGACAGTTTGGCTTCCACAGAACAGTGCGATTTCCCCCCCCCCCCCATGTGTCAGCTTCAGATGTTATTCTCCAACAAATCAACTCTCGCCCACACTACCTTTGTCAAGCCAGTCTATGACTAAATATTACATTGCAGCACGGAGGCACAAAAATAGATTCTGCTTGGGTAGACATTTCAGAACTTCTGAAGAAATCCTGGTAATAAACAGATGAAAGCCAATGCTGTGGGGGTGGACCGAGTGCCACAGCTCAGGGGCACAGCACCCACTTTGCATTGGCATCTTCAGCTGAAAGCATCTCAAAGAGCCAGGTTGGGAAGCTGGAGGACTCTCCATTGAAAATGCAGGGCTGGTTCTGTTTCACCAGCATCTTTAAACACTACAGTACAGTTCCAGTTGAGCCGTGAACTTTAAGAAGTGGTTTGGTAACTTGTTCAGATACTCTGAACTGGTTTATTTCATCGATTGTTTACCCCTTGTGTGCACGACACCTAATGTAGAGAGAAGGCAGGTACATTTACGGTCGGTTGAGATACATTTCAGGTAAAATAACATAAGAACCCCCCTGGATCAGGCCAAAGGCCCATCTAGTCCAGCTTCCTGTATCTCACAGCGGCCCACCAAATGCCCCAGGGAGTACACCAGACAACAAGAAGACCTGCAAGGCCTCCTGGGAATTGTAGTTTAAGAACATAAGAACAGCCCCACTGGATCAGGCCATAGGCCCATCTAGTCCAGCTTCCTGTATCTCACAGTGGTCCACAAAATGCCTCAGGGGCACACCAGACAACAAGAGACCTGTGTCCTGATGCTCTCCCTTGCATCTGGATTCCGAGGTAGCATCCAGCTCTTTGGCTTACAATGTAACTCAGTAAACCTCAGTATCAGTAACCCACTATACCTGTTTAACTTGAGAAATAATTTTTATTTTTGAATGCGTAAAAAGGGTTTTGTAAGTAAAATATGGAGAACAAGACAACAACTTCCAGAGGAGGAGCGGATGTTAAGATGGTTACAAGGTTCAACAGCACCTTAAATACTAAGAAATCTGTTCTGGCATAAGCTTTGGAGGACAAGACTTCTCTTCAACAGATGCCTGAAGTGTTATTCTCAACTAGCAGGTACACAGGAGGGGAGGAAGAGGGGGAAAGGAGGAAAATGGTGAACAATGATCCTAAGGGCTACAAAATTCAACAGATATACTTTGTGTGAGGCTTCAAAATATGAGAGAAGTACAATGATGATACAATGGTGATAAGTGATAAGGTGGCTACTTGGCTTTCTCAGTTAGTTAACACGCATAATAGGATTGGGAAAGCATTCTCCCTATTCAAGGTTGATGGACAGACTTGAAAAGGCATTTGTTGAATTCACAAGGTACAGTGAGTATGTTGAATTCACAAGGTACAGCTTCAGACTCTGAAGCTACAATGAATGGGATATTCACAGTGATCATTCCTGGCTAAGCCACTTCAACATATGTGGTAAGATTATTAAAATCACACCCACACTGGCCTTATTTAAACCCCGACAGAAACAATGAAACCTCTGGATGAATTGTAATTCAGGAGATTCACTGAAGTCTCTGTGACAGTTTCCTTTGCTGAAGAATGGTGACTTCTAGACTAGCAGCAGTATGGGTTAAGGTGCCATGATAGGAATAATATCCACCCAAACTGAACACTTGGGATTGGGGATAAACAGTGGCGTAGCTAGAGGGGGTGCAAGTTTTGCAGGGATCCTCACCGCGGCATGCAAGCAGCCCCTCTTCCTCCCCTTCTGAGCCATTCCTGGCAAGGGGAGCAAAATGGAGGTATTTTGGGGAGCAAAAAGGAGAAGGGGGAGCCAAATGGAGGGGGAGGGGACGCTTGCACACCGTAGTGAGGCTCCCTGCAAAACTTTGTGCTTTGCACCCCCTCTAGTTATGCCACTGGGGCAGGCATACGAAGCAACCGTGCAGTTGTACAAAATTGTTGCCTCATTTCCTCCACCCTACTGTAGATCCTTCTTACAGCGCAATCCTAACCTCTGGTTAGGCTGGCACAAGTCACTTGTGCTGATCTGGGGGGTGTCGCAAATGTGCCATAAGGCACGTTTGCGCCGACTTTAGAGTCGGGGAGGCCAGTGCAAGGAGTTGCGCTGGCCTCCCCACACCGGATTAAGGCCCGGTGGGGTAAATTTGTGTCGGCCAAGCTTGGCCACAACAGGGCTGGGAGGGGGGGAATGGGGAGGACAAGGAGGAGGCCTTTCAGGGTGGGGGAAGGCCGGGTGGAAGGCATTCCTGGGGGCTGATGGGGAGGGAGCAGGAGGCAGGGCCAAGATCCAGTGGTTATGCCGGATCCTGACCCCGTTCCTCAGTGGCGCAAAGCAGCCTCTGGCTGTGGCATCTCCTGAGGTGGCTCAGATCCACTGGGGCCAGTGCCAGACCTATTGGGGCACAGGGTAAGGGGAAGGTTTTCCTCTTGTCTTGAGTGGCACCAATTCTGGCCCCAAACCTGTCCTGGATGCAGCACAGGCCCACTGGCCTGCCTGCTCCAGCACAAGTCAGGATTGTGCCCTTAGTCATTTTGTGGCCTGGAGATGTTCTGGGGTTTTGTCAGTTCTGGTTCTTTAACGCAAAAGGTTTGGCAGGCTTGGATTTGCATCGACTGCACAGCAAACCTCCTGTGCCTCATCTGGTATTTGTTTTGCACAACGGAAGACCTGGTTGCGCCCCTGAATTTACCAGTTATTTGAAGCTACCACAGCCATTGAGGCTTTTGCGATACGAAGAGGATATCATCCCATCCCTGAAGCGCCAGAGTTTGGGATTCTTATCTGGCCTTCTGGAACAGAGACAGAAATGGCCATGTCATGTATCCCATGAAGATTGTTCCGAGTCAGGGCAGCCTGTGTGCTCCGAAAGCCACTGTTGAATTTTAAAATAAGACTTTCTCTGCCAATTTCACAACATCAGCCTGTTTGGTTTGCCTCAGGGGATGTTATTCATCTAGCCTGCATTTCTGTTTGTGGCTAGATTATGTCATATTGAATCCAGTCACCTTGTGTCATGTAACTCTTTGAGCAGACCACAGCAGCTCTGGTCAGTGTAATGAGATATGTTGGGCGTTTCATTCTCTGCCCAAACAGAAGCACATCTTGGGTGCTGAATGCCCTGCAGGGCTTTGTATTATTTACAAGCCCCACATGGACAAAAGTTGACTTGTCTTCCATCCCTGAATAAACTTCACCTCTAAAACAAATTTGCCCAAACATCTTCTGCGCTCCTTCTCAGCTCTTTTTCTAAGCAGATGAAAATAATGATTAGTGAGCTTTGACCTGAGCAATAAATACCACCCCTATTTTTTTCTTGTTGTGGGGTGGAACAGATTTTCCACCCCACAACAAGAATCTAGCCTTCGCCCCCTTCAGAATCTAGCCTAGAACTATGAATGGCTTCTGGTGAAAGAAGAAGCCTTTCCAGAGTGGCTCCAAGACCCACTGCTTTCTAACTTCAAGACCCACTGGTCCAAGACCCACTAGTCCTGGGCTGTTATCTTTCAGTTTGTTTCAGTTTTTCTTTGCAATTGTTAGTCTGTTCTGTTTTTTCCTCACAAAATGAAAAAATTAAAGGGGGGAAGGTGTTCAACCCACTCCAGGAATACATGAGAAGAGTCCTAATGTGGCCCAATCCTTCCCCAGATTGCCCTCTCGTATTTCCAAGGCCTCAGACATACCAAGGTGGCAGGAGCAGACAAGACCCAGTGCTGTTTTGGGAGGTTGTAGGTCTCCATGCTCCATGCTCCAACATATTACTGCCCTCTTGGTGTAATGAAGACCCCAAAAGGATAAAAGGAGTTCTAATTCTTAGGGTGGCCTCTGAGGTTACACTTGGCCTCCTCAATTTGGTCCAAGCCACTTGCAATTCCACCTTGGCACATAGGAGGCCTTGGGCATACACAGAGTGGCCTCTGTATCAGACTCTGAGACACCCCCCCCCCCAAACTGAGGAAAACAGCTGTCCTTATCATTTAGGTTATTGCTTCTCCCAAGATGAAAGAGAGACCAGTGAAGAAGATTATACCGGAGCTGGCAGCCTGCACTCAATTCTTCAACCAGGCAGAGGCTGAATTGAGTTCAGGGTTGGTTATCTCTGGAAAACTAATTGTTTACACAAGAAGCAGATCAGAGAGGAGGTAAACAGGGGTGAAAGGAAAGGGGTGTGTTAGAAATCCATTGAAAAAGTATTTGAGATTTGCCTTCAATATTCAATGAAGGGATATCTAATCAGCCTGACCTTCGGAGCTTCCACCTTCAGAAATAATAAAAAGCTCTGCAACCTCAATCAGATAGGATTGTTCTTTGTCTAGAATAGCATTATTCTTTGCTCCTATTCCCTGTACAAAAAGGGACGCTTGGAAGCAGAAGAACTTAGAGTCCTCTTTTTTCATTGTAGAAGGCTTTGGTGACACTATGAGCCTTTGACTAGACCCATATAATATTCTTAATACGGCTGCTTGCCGATAAGAGAAGTTGCATTTGACTGTCACAGAAGAGGTGAGGAATTGCACAGCTCTCATCTCATCCTTCCTGGTCCCTGTTCAGTCCTACAGTGATGCATCCCAGATTTCTTTCCCATCACTTGTGCAGCGTTAGCCTTTGCTGGGAGGGGACCAAGGCATGAATCTGAGCCACAGAAGGAGGGAGACTCCCCAACTCTTACGGTGCATGATACGTGAACATTTTTGAAATATCGAGGCACATCCATTGCTCTGAGGCTGTGGGGCAATCCCCCCCCCCAGTGCATAATTCTCCCTCTTTCTTGGCCTTCTGGACAGAGTGCAAGATGGTTGGCAACCTTCAGTCTCGAAAGACTATGGTATAAGCCTACAGCACCCAGTATTCCCAGGCAGTCTCCCATCCAAGTACTAACCAGGACTGAACCTGCTTAGCTTCCAAGATCAGACAAGATCAGGCATCTGCAGAGTGCAAGATGTGTGATCTCTTCCCTGTGGCCTTTGGCTTGCCTGGCTAGCTGGTTTACTTCTCTGTGGTGCTCTCTGTTTGAATTTGTTGTTTATCTTCTGTAAACCCAGCCTGAGTGTTGTGGGGGGTGGAAAACAAATGGAAGTGAAATAATAACAGTAATAAGGATAGAATTTGGGAAAGAGAGTCTAGGTTGCTTTGTTTGCATGCCTCAGCCCCCCACCCAGGGCTGGCCCAAGATCTCCTAGTGCCTTACCTGGTGATTTGCCAGGAAGACACTAGCCCAATAATCTCCTCCTCTCCACTCTTCTTCCTTGTTCCCCCCTTCTTTTTCCAATCCAGGAAGCAGGAGGAGGAGTAGGAAGAAGAGCAATGAAGGTGAGTGGGTGGATGGAGTGCACCCCCACCATTCTGTTGCCTGAGGCAACAACCCCAATCAGCCTCATGGATGGGCCAGTTCTGCCCCCTTCAGTCCTTGCTGGCTGATGAGGCACACAATGGTTGTTCTTTTAGGGCAGTGATTTTCGACCTTTTTCATCTAGTGGCACACTGACAAGGCATGAAAATTGTCAAGGCACACCATCAGGTTTTTGACAATTGACAAGGCACGCCATGCTGCCAGTGGGAGCTCACATCCCCCTTGGCCCTACTAATAAATGGTTTTCCCCAAATTCCTGTGGCACACCTGTGGACCACTCGCGGCACACTAGCGTGCCACGACACTGGTTGAAAATGGCTGTTTTGCGGCCTCACCACATCCTGATGCCAGCAATCCCCACAGCTTCAGAACCAGTGAAACTTTCCAGCTGAATGAAAAGGCAGGATTTTGATTTTAGTTGGTACAGATCCTGGCTTTTGTTTTTGACAGCTCAGAATCTGTGCAGCCTGAAATCTCTCTGTGAAATGCGAATACACACACATCTTCTAAATATAACCTGCTCCTCGCTTGCCACATCACAGAGCCCGTCATTTAACATGGAGCCTGGGCTTTCGGAACAGTTCCCTTCAGGTTAGCATGAATGCGCCCGCTCGCTATTGATCATTTGTCAAATATCATACACCCAACTCTGAAGCCGATTAAGAAGCATTTCCTCGAAAAGTCAATATTTATTCATTAACAACCTTTTAGCAAGTTAATTGAAAGTGACAGGTTGCATTTTTGGCTTAACAGATTGGTATATTTTCCTCTCTTTTTCCCCCAATGTAATTTCTAATTTACAGTAAGGATAATGAGAACATAAAAGTTAATTCTATGAATCAGTATGCACATGGCTTGCGCTTTTAATAGCTAGACTACGCCTGCCAGTACTTTTGCCATGCCTTGCTTTGGGGACAAGAGCTTATATGTTTGCAATTTTTTCCTGCGTTGCCGGCAATGACATTTACTCAGAGGAAAGGCAGGATAGAAGTCATATAAATAAATAAATAAATAAATAAGCAAGCAAGCAAGCAACACCAAGATATGATTGCAAAGGGCACCAGAGATGCTCACCTTTTCCTAGAGTGCTTAAGAGTGAAATATTCTCTACTTCCAGTTCACAGCCAGCAAATTGGCTTTATCCCAAAAGCACTCAGCTTTTTCAATTGTGAGAGCATTCACTTTTGAAAAATTCTGTTTGGTGCCAATGCTTCCTTGGCTGCTGGTGATCCAATACCATTCTGCCCCTTGAGCAAAGGTGTTTCCCAGCCCTGCTACTTGGAATCTTCAACTGGGGGTGTCCAGGACAGCAGGAGATGCCCTTCTGTGGCAGAACAAGTGCTCTGCTACTGAATGATGTTGTCTCCCCTAGAGGGGAACTTTTGGTCACATTGTGGGGGGTCTGGTTGGTGCTCTGGTTATGTAGCACGGCATAGAGAGGCCTGCTTAGAAGAAAAGAATGGTGGCCACAAGTCACTTGCACAATTTTTGCCATGGCTTCCGCAGTTAAATTTCATTCCTGAACCTTTCACCCCAGTTTGTCTTTCCCCTTGGAAATGGTTGAAATGTCCCTTACCCCACTTTTCACATAGATGGAGAGGGATTATCCAAAATGCCGTTCCACCTTTTGCAGTCCTGCAGTGGGGGGGGGGGGAATAAAAGTGGGGAGCAAGTTGAGTAATCCCTCGTCTCTGCTCCATGGCTTAATTTGCTCTTCAGTTACCTATCATGCTCATCATGCCAGCGAACAATTCTTCACAGCATCCCTGCTTTGGCAAAACCTCAGTTGCCAAGTTTTCAGGACGGCATGCAAATGGAGTCAATTTATGCAAAACAAGAACATCTGTATACGTTGTCCTGATTGACAGCATGTGTCTGGAGCACAGAAACAGCACTTTTTGCTGTGTTTCGGCCAGAGAGTTCCCAATCACCTCGGCTACCGCACTCTGCAAGAACCTGCCCTCCGAGCTGTTATTGTTTAAAATATCTTGCCTAGTACCTTTTGCAGATTATAAAACGGCGATAATTCACTCCGTGTGGCAGGCCAAGAGAGTGGAAAGTGAATTTTGTGCCCAGCAGCCTGTAGCACCTCTTCCAAGCATCATTTTGCATAATCGCAGTTCAAGCCCCTTCCAGAAATGGCTTTCTTTTTAACGCTTTCTAGTTACATTTCCTGCCAGGAGACCTTTGCATCAGAATAAATTGAAGGCCACCCCGGCCACTGTCGTCTTGCAACAGGCTTCCACAGAAACAAATGGATTGTCAGCAAAACAGAGAAATAACTGTTTTAATAGAACATTTTATTGCAACTCACACTGCGGAGTGTAATGGCTATTTCAGCACTCAGCCACTGTACCCAATCTGCAGTATCTCAGTGTAATGTCAGGTGCCTTGCCCTGCCTGAATGGCACTCTGTTACCTGTGCTTGTTAAATGATATTTATTACATCTCCAAGCAGGAATATGCAGTATGCAATGCATCTCCGAGGATCTTTAGTCCTTGAGGCCGCCGACCGTCACACATGTGCTTGGCCTGAAGCACATGAGTGCATCCTAACAATGACTGTTCTTTCCTGACTGTTTTCCAAAAAGGAAAGGAAATGGGAAAGAACTATGAGGCTGTACCAGTTATGGGCCAGATATTGCTGATTCTTTTTTCCTGTACTGGTGGTTTGCAAACTGGGTTCCAGGGGAACCTAAGATTTCTCAGCAGCTTATTGGGCTGAAAACATAAGCATCCTCATGCCTTGCAAAACCAGTGATGCTAAAAGTTTCTCCTCCCAGCCATAACTTGCCTGTCAGCCAAGCTACACCAGTGTGTAGTTAATCTGTGGAACTCCTTAGCACAGGATGTGGTGATAGCATCTGGCCTAGATGCCTTTAAAAGGACAAATTTCTGGAGGAAAAGTCCACCATGGGTTACAAGCCATGATGATTATGTGGTAACCTCCTGATTTTAGAAATGGGCTATGTCAGAATGCCAGTGCAAGGGAGGGCACTGGGATGCAAGTCTCTTGTTTTCTTGTGTGCTCCCTGAGGCATTTGGTGGGCCGCTGTGAGACACAGAAAGCTGGACTAGATGGACCTATGGCCGGATCCAGCAGGGCTGTTCTTATGTTCTTACACCCAGCACCATCCCGACCATAATTCATTATAGTAAAGTTGGGGATGTCATGCTTTTGTTACTTTGTATCCTTCCTTAAGAAGCAGTGTCATTTAGGGCCCAATCCTATGGCCCTGTAGTGCTGGGGTTGGTGCCCACTACCAGCACTAGGAGTTGTAAACGTGCCACAAAGCTTGTTTATGGCACCAGGCAAGGACCAGTTATGGCACCAATGCTGGACCAGCACCAGTCAGCGCTGGAAAGACAACTTGCAGCATAGCCGATGGTAAGTGTCGCAGCTGGATGGCAGAGCACCTTTTCTGAGTGGGAGGAAGGTGGGGGAAGGCAGAACTGGGTGGGAAGGGCAGAACAGGAGAGGGACTAGCCCACAGGGGAATGGGACCTGTAAAGGCCTCCTCTGCCAGATCCAAAGCTGTGTGTCAGGCTTGCAAGCCCAACACGGAGCTCCTCAGATCTGCACCAGCGAATTAGCTGAACCAGACTCAAGGAAGCCCATTGCGGAGACTGGGGCTTTCGTCAGGAGAAGGGCATGAAGGTCCCTTTCCTCCAAAGAGACCTCCAGCATCTTCCTAGAGCCTGCAGGATACAGCGGTTCAGTCGCCATTTTGGGCTGCATGACCCACCAAGAAAAGCATCCAAGAACCAACTGCACACAAGAGCTATTATTTGAAGCTCTTGAATTCCACACCACAACTGACTCACCATTATGATAACATTTCACAAAAAGGCCAAAAAAATTTTAATAGTAGGGACACTGTTTTTAAGGACATTGACAAGCCAATACTGCCATACTCTAGCGTTTGATTTATGATATTTACATCCTGTCTTTCTTCCATGGTGGAGCTCAGGCCAGAATACAGCAGCTACTTATGATGGCTGTTATCCCCAGAATCAGGGAATGTGTGCCTCTGAATGCCACTTGCAGGAGTGCAACACTGGGAGGAGGTACACTTCCATCTTCTTCTTGTAGGCTCTCCAGAGTCAGCTGGCTGAGCACTATCAGAAATCAGATGGCCCTTTGGTCTGATTCAGCAAATATGTTCTTATGTAGGATCCCAAGAGAGTCTCTCAACCAGGCAGTGATCAGGCCCAGTCCTGTTCAATAGGCAAGTTCTCTGTGTCCTGTGTCTTCAAACGATGCTCTGAAATTGGATCTGGAGCATCCTGGACTATTTACACATCAGCAGAAGTAGTGTGGTGTGAGCTGTCCAAAATCTATTTCCAAATGGCTCCCCAAAATGCTTCCCATTTCCACTCACAGAGTGCAGGCGGATTGCACGAGTATTTTCAAGAACACTGTGTAACATTAGGATTGTTCTGTCTATTAATCTAGGGCAGTGGTTCCCAAACTGTTAAGTGTTCCCAGGACCCACTTTTTAAAACAGCACTGTATTGGGACCCACTTAGGTTTACGGTTTACCAAACTTTATAAAAAAAGGAGATCTAGAAAGAAATAATTCTATTTATTTATAAGTAATAATCAGAAGTAGACACACAAACATTTATCTTTCCATATTTACACATGCTTGCAGGAGCTGAGCTCTTTGCAGGGTAATTAGCAGATACAGTATCTGATTTTTGAAGAGCTTCAGGGCATGAGACAACTACAGTAGTTATCTGATCTTTCCATCACCCTTTGGTGACCCACCAAAAATCAGGTTGTGACCCACCAGTGCGTCCTGACCCACAGGTCAGGAACCAGTGATCTAGGAGCTCTCAGCTCTCCATCGAGCCATTGTTTCCCAACAGTTATTGGTTTTTGTTTCTTTGTTTTAGCTTGTTCTAATGCGTCCTGGAAGCTGCTTTGAACACCTCCCTTGTGGACTGGAAAATGCAAGATTATACTAATAGTAATAAATCATTGATTAATAAAAATACATAAGAAATAAACACACACACACACACACACACATCTCACTAAGCATTGTTGCAAGGCAGGCCTGTCCATGTGAAAAAAAGTTGGGCAATTGTACTGAAAGCATAAGGGCACACTGTGAACATCCAGGAATTTGACCCTAGTGACTGCATGGCCTCCCCTTTGTTTCTGTGTCAATGGGACATTCTTTCTGTATCTATGGGAGATGAAGAATGGCCAAACATGTTCCCCAGTCCTGAAAGGACCTCTGCAATTTGCACGCCCATTCAAATGAAGGCAAGATCTCCAGGATATCTGGGTTGTGGCCTGTCAGAACCACCTAAGCTTCACAGTCCCTCTACCAAGAGAGATCAGTAATTGCATTCAGCCACTAAACATCAAAGTGCAGGGATGATATGGGGGGGGGGAGATCTAGGAAAAAGGAGTTATTTTGCAAAGTGACAGTCCCACCATATTCTGTGGCTGCTGGCAAAAGGAGGAGGAGCACCAGCTGTTCATTGATGGAGGGGGGAGAGAATGACAGAAGGAAGGTGGTTTCAGGTTCCTCCAGAACTGGAAGGGTTGTTTAATGGAATAACAGATCATAGGAGGAGCTCAAGCTCCTCTTTCAGTGATGTGTTCTCTTTCCAAGTAAGAGGACAGAATACCAGTGACTACCAAGTGCTGGGACAGAAACTAGCTAATGACTCTCACCCTCCTACCCTGCTTGTGACATTTCAAGGCCGCAGGCTAGGTGCTGCTGGAAACAGAAGGTTGGATCCATTAACGTGATCCAGCAGGGCAATCCTGGTGAGTTGGCAGAAATTACTGGAAGCACACCTCTGAGAGTGTGATGTTGGGCACCGTTCGTACAAACAAAGTTGCTTTGGAAGTGAAAATGGCCTAGCTGAAGCCAGCTGACTGCAGAAGAGAGGTGTAAGGGCAGGTTGGTTCCCAATGCTGGTAATTTAAATGTTCAAACAGCAAGCAAAACAAACAGAGAGAGAAGCACATCCTAAGAACATCACTCCCGACTCCTCTGGTGTGTGCTGCCCTAGCAGAGGCTACCCTTCCCCAAGCAGCACAAAGGACAAGGCAGGGTACAAATCCCTTAGCAGAGTGAGCAGCCCTTGTTGTACCTTTGGGATACTCTCCATATTTACTCATTTGCAGGTTGCCTAAACATTATGGGTGCAGAAACAAGCACACAGGCTGACACTGTTAGTCCTGAAGCAACATCCATCACTAACAACGACTTCTCCCTGCCCAAATACCTTTTAGTTCTATACCAGATTAGGCTCAGTCCTTACTCTTGCAGATAAGAACATGACATAAGAACAGCCCTGCTGGATCAGGCCATAGGCCCATCTAGTCCAGCTTCCGTTATCTCACAGCAGCCCACCAAATGCCCCAGGGAGCACACCAGATAACAAGAGACCTCATCCTGGTGCCCTCCCTTGCACCTGGCCTTCTGACATAGCCCATTTCTAAAATCAGGAGGTTGCGCATACACATCATGGCTTGTACCCATTAATGGATTTTTCCTCCAGAAACTTGTCCAATCCCCTTTTAAAGGCATCCAGGCCAGATGCCGTCACCACATCCTGTGGCAAGGAGTTCCACAGACCAACCACACGCTGAGTAAAGAAATATTTTCTCTTGTCTGTTCTAACTCTTCCAACACTCAATTTTAGTGGATATCCCCTGGTTCTGGTGTTATGTGAGAGTGTAATGCTGCAACTCTTATGAAACCCCTGTTATGGCATTACGCTTTTCTTTGTGCAAAGAAGGAAGAAACCAATACTCTACTCAGCACACGATTTGCAAGGATCAGATGCACTTAATGCCTTTTTTTTCTATCATGGTTAATGCATTTGCCTGGTAGGCAAAATGCAAATAGTGAAATTTATGGCATCCAATCAAGAGGAGTCAAGAAATTGCTTATAAGAGTCTAAACAGAAGAACAAGTTTTATTTTCATCCTAATGGTTGGCTGTGTGGAATTGTTTAGAAAAGAAAAGGTAAGAAAAAGGGTTGTTGCCAAAAAATGAGAATGGAATTTACAGTTGTGTGAGCTCAAAGCACTTAACATGGTGGATTTGTAATTAATTGGTTCTTATCCTATATACTTCCCTGGAGCTAAGGCCATCATCCTGAGTCATTTACTTGGAAGTAATCTGGAATTTACTTCTCAGCAAGTGTGTTTAGGAGCAGGATGTGAGAGGTTTCAGTGTATGCAGAACAGGGGACAGAGGTTCTTATCTGCCACAGGATACAATTCTATTCACACTTTCCTGGGAGTAAGCCCCACTGACTATAATGGGACTTTTTTCTGAGTAGACATGCATAGGCTTGGTCTCACACTCAACTAGTATGCAAGAATTTGGCCAGCCTGCATTTATGGGTGTGGTGCACCAACTGCTATCACCATTCCCATCTCACTCAGGGCTGCTTCTGACTTTACCTGCAAGAAGCTGGGAAGAAAGTCCAGGCCCAGCCTTCAACAATGAATGTGCTGTTCTGGCCATAACATAAGAACAGCCCCACTGGATCAGGCCATAGGCCCATCTAGTCCAGCTTCCTGTATTTCACAGCAGCCCACCAAATGCCCCAGGGAGCACACCAGATAACTGCCCTGCCCTGCTCAGCCCACAACAGAACTGCCCTGAATGGACTGGAGGCTTACAGGAAGCAAGTGCAGGTCTGGTACAATGCCAGAAGCTTCTGGACCAATCCTCCCTGTGAATGCACAGAGATCATGCACTGACCTGGCTTGAAGATGCAATGTACAGGACTGGTGTAGAATGTAGAAACCTTTAGTGCAGGTTTAATCTCCTTCTATGCCTGTGTGAGGCTTTCTATGAAACAGCAGGGGAGACAAGATCCCTCCATAGAACCCATCAGATTTGGAAAGTGTGAAGTCAGAACTGTTACCAGTTTCCAGGGGAGGGCTGGCTTTTTTTGGTATCTGAATGAAAATGGTAGAACACCAAGCTTTTTCTGGAGTAGACCAAAAATGTTCTGTTTTAATAGCCAGTGGCGTAGCTAGACGGGAGGCAAAGCACTAAGTTTTGCAGGGAGCCTCACTGCTGCATGCAACATCCCCTCCCCTCGGAGTCATTTCGGGCAGTGGGAGCAAAACAGAGGTGTATGCCTGGCTCTGAAGGGGAAGGGCAGCTTGCATGAGGCTCCCTGCAAAACTTAGTGGTTTACACCCCCCCAGCTATGCCACTGTTACTAGCCATGGCTAACTGGTTGTGTGCAAACCACAGATATGCTCAGGTGTAACAATTTGACCTTCCGACCCAGTGCTCCAGAAGCAACATGAAGAAAGCAGAATCATTAGCATGAGAGCGGCAGATGTTTGCACTTAGCTTACCATGCCTGGAAGTCAAACTAGGCAAGACTTTTCCCATGGCCACTGCAGGGTCAGAGGGTCATGTGAACAGGTCCTCACATCTGAACATTGCAGCATCATTAATAGTCATGTCCAGTTGGTCCCTGCTTCCCACAGACAGTAACGTTCATCCTTATAGCAACGCTGAATGGCAGGCCATTAATTCCACCACTATGAAGAGAGAGTTCTGAGCATAGTTTTCCCAAGGCCAGTGAGTGAACCACTTAAAGAAGCTGAGCTGGCAGTCTGCTCCCTGAACCACAGGGGAGAATTCTCAGTGGGGTTTGTTGTCCCCACATGCTGCAGGGGTGGCTCATCTGTTAGGTAAGTCAGTTGTTTTCAATGGTTTTCTTCTCATGGCACTCTGACTTCTAGGGTCTCTGCTGCTTGCTTCCAGGAGACTTCTCCAGGTTCTGTAGCTCTCTTTCTCAAGCAACTGCCTGTAGTAATGAATTTTCTGTCCCTCTTCTTCCGCCAGCTCCGCTACATACAGCTCGTTACTACAATTCATTACCTGCAGACATTTTCCCTAGAAACAGAACCCAGAAGAGTTTTTCAGTGATTTTTAACCGCTGTGCTCCCAAGCACACCTATAGACCTTTTCCAGCAAACCAACATGCCACAGTACACCGACTGAAAATTGCTGCCTGAGGTGATGTGGGTTGCATCAGTTGCAGATTGCAGGGGGGCAAGAGGGTGGCAGATTAGGGTGTCCTTCACCTCAAGTCTACCACCGCCATTGCCTCTCTGCAGCCAGCCAACGATGCAACTCACACTTATCTGCTTCCTGCCTGCTTAAAGCTAGTGAAAGTACATCACCCACCTCCTGAACTTCCTTCAGTGTGGGACATCCAGTTTAATTTACAGAGACTGCATGCATGTGTGGGTAGTGAAATGGGGCAGTCCTGCAAAATTGCAGTTGCTACTGAGTTTTGTCACTTCTACCGCTGCACCTCATGAAGTGAGCACCTCGTCTCACCATCAGGCCAGCCTTGCCAGTCATGGGCCCAGAACACATGTCCAGGTTGGCCTATCTGCAGAGCCAGCCCTGTGCTCCCTTTCTAGTCTGTCTTGACTCTCATTGAGATCAAGTCTGTCTGTTCATACCAGAAACTGCTAGCAAAATGCTCCCTTTGCACTTCCAATGAACAGACACCAACATGTGTAGAGAAGAAGGAGTCCTCTGGCATCACAGCTTGAGCCTGTCTTTTCCTATAGAAACTATGAAGGGGCATTGAGCATCTTACAACTGCCCAATGCCTCCTATTCAAGGAGTTTGCTGGACCATGAAGGATCTTTATTTAAAAGATGATCCCACCTCTTCCCTTGCAAACAAGGTGTTCGAGGCAGTTTACAGTATTTCAGTGTAAAGACAATAAAATACAAAATATAAAAAGCACCATTATTAACAGTGACAAAAAACTGTATATACTTTAAAGCCAGCATAAGGTAGCATTCTCAGACAGTGAGAGCAGTGGCATAGCTAGAGGGGGGTGCAAAGCACTAAGTTTTGCAGGGAGCCTCACAGCAGTGTGCAAGTGGCCCCTCCCCCTTAAAGCCATTCTGGGCAGTGGGAGCAAAACAGTGACATTCACCTCCATTTTGCTCCCACCGCCCAGAATGGCTCTGTGGGGGAGGGGCCGCTTACACACCGCTGTGAGGCTCCCTGCAAAACTTAGTGCTTTGCACCC
This sequence comes from Tiliqua scincoides, assembly GCF_035046505.1. Classification (NCBI taxonomy): domain Eukaryota; kingdom Metazoa; phylum Chordata; class Lepidosauria; order Squamata; family Scincidae; genus Tiliqua; species Tiliqua scincoides. Next base: position 6,518,875 of record NC_089825.1, read on the forward strand.
CCTCTAGCTATGCCACTGAGCAAGAGCAATCACTAGAAATGAGTACGAAAACAGACCCAGAGAAACAAAGAAAAATGCAGCATGAACAATAAACAAAGCAACCCCCACAACCAGCTTAACTAAATGCAAGTTGAAAGGGAAAAGAATTTTCTTTATTGATTAAGTTCACTTTAGGGGCCTCCTCGATTCCCTTGAGCTGCACACAAGAAAGCTGTCACTCAGTTAATATTCAGAACCGCAACCCCAAACCCATTACTTAATTTCATAACAATAGGTTTGCGCTGCAAAGACACCCAAAGTGCAGCATGAAGGGGAAGCAGCTGCTTTTTAAAAAGGCCCACATGAGATTGGGTCTTTAAAATATGTAGTTATCACTAGGAAAAGGTGTCTTCTGGAAAGAAAACAGAACAGATTTTTATGCATGAGAAATAAGTCATGCTATTCAAGACATCCATTGAAATATTTAGGGTTCCATCATGCTAGAAATGATCACCAAGCAGTGGTGTCACTAGGGTTCACGTCACCTGGTGCAGGATGCCAGCACATCACCCCCCCCATGCAGTGGGTGGGGCAACACCCCAGGTGGTGGGCGTGGTGATGTAACATCACTCCACCCCCACTGGTTTTTTGGCTGTACTTCTTCATAGAACAATGATAGAACACATTCTGCATGAAATTACAGATTGTTTGATCTATAACATGATGGTATCATTCTTCCAAACTGTGATTTTGATCATTAGTGGTATCATACACACCCCAAGAGTGTCAACTTACTAACACCTTATTGCAGCAGTTCTCAAACTTTTAGCACTGGGACCCACTTTTCAGAATGACAATCTGTGCAAGACCCACCAGAAGTGATGTCATGGTGGAAGGGACATCATCAGGCAAATTAAAATAAATAAGTATAAATAATTAAAGTAAAACAAATAATTAAATAAGCAGAATCCAGCCCTGTTCCACCAAGTGCATTTCCTCTGTAGCCTGCCTGCAGTAACACCCCCCCCCCCAAAAAAAATAAAAAACCAGTAAGGTTTTCAGCCCTACCCAGTGCCCAGTTCAATTTAAGAATTTCTGTTTAAACCAGATCACTGTCAGGATCCACCTGGCTTTGCAAGTCTCAAAAAAGTTCACCTTATCAGTTGAAGCCTCTGTTCTGATCTTTTTTAGTGTGGGGGGGGGGGGGAGGCTGCCTTCTGGAGCACTTGTTTAGCTCCAGGTGCATACGATCAGGACCATTCTGGTAGCCTTGCACTCTCCTTCACCTGATCTTCCACACCAGCCAAGGTACGTTTGCTTACTCGCGAGTAAATTCAACTGTGAGGCTTAGTTCTGCTTTCCATAGGGGTCAATACATTCATCTGCTTGGAGGGAGGGACTTCCTTCTCAGGTGTTTTTGGGGGCTGCATTCATTGGATCAGGACTATTCTGGTGTTGTTGGATTCCTCTCAGCCTGCCCTTTCCGATGGACTAAGGCAAGTTCTCCTACTCATCCTACTAAACGTGCGATACGGCTAACTTTCACTTTCCATAGGGATCCATCCAGTTTTTTGACCATAACTTTTGATAGAAAGGAGATACTTCACTCTGGTTTATTGCATTGCATTCTGCTTGTAATTCTGCATCCAACAGTATATAATATGATGTGGTTACTCCTAAGCACCGCAATTTTAGCGTGTCACCCCCCCTTGTGCATCACCCCCCTGTGTGTGTCACCCGGTGTGGACCGCACTCCTCGCACCCCCTAGCGATGCCACAGTCACCAAGTCTCATTAATTTTTTTTTTTGCAGCCTTGAACCATGATTAATTTTCTTGGGCACAGAAGATTGCATTTTACTCCGGCCCATCCTATTGTCTACAAGGGTCCACTAGCCTTATTCAGTCTCCCGAGCCAACAATCAGAATTGATTTGGGATTCTTCTGCCCCCACCACCAGCCTCTATCCCCACCCTGAGCTTCAGCCTATAATTCCTTTTGTCTAAATTCTTCCAATTTTCCAGGAACCCCAAGTACATCTTTAATGTATTCCCCCCTCCCTCCCCTCGCCTGTCAGGCTCCCTTCCCTTTCTCTCTCTCTGCATATGTAGTGTTAATTTTCTTTCACAGCAGAAAGGAAAGGACAGTTTTTTTTTTTTTCCTGAGAGGCGAAAAAGAGAAAAGCGGTGACAAGGATTGGGCTCGCCTGACAACATGCACCAGTCACTTTTGACACCCTTGTGACAATAAATATGCTCTGGAGGTGGGAGGGGCTCTTGCCTCGCACCAGCATGGCCTCGCACTGTTTGTTCTTCCTCAGCCGCCAAGAGGCTCTGCTGTTAATTCTCGGTGAATGATGAGCACTTTCGAGAAGATGAGATGAGTGAGGTGAGGAGGGGGCTGTGAGGCGGGGGGAGCTCACAGCTCCCTTTGCAAAACTGTTTACTCTTTCCTGATGCCTCCGGCCCACTGAAGTAACTACTCCTCCACCCCTGCTGAGCCCATCTGCTTTGTAGGCTTCTCTCCCTGCTGCACAGGCAGGCAGCTGGCTGGCGTTTTTTCAGCTACCATACAAAAACCCTTGGAGGACCAAAGACCCCCCCAAAAAAAAAATTAAAAGGGCAGCAGGCAGGGCAGAGGGGATAGAGAATAAAAACAGAAAGTCAGGCATGCTGAAACATGGCATGAGGCATGAGGCATGAGGCATGGCAGAGGTTGGGTTTAACCCAGTTGATAGCATATTGGACTTCCTAACTCTGCCACAGATTCAGTGTTTGCACCTTGGGCTTGTCACGTCATCTCTTTACATTTGCTTTGCATATTTCAGAGAAGGAGTGAAACCTATTGCAGATCCTAGGCAGGGTCCGGTCCCTTGTGTGTGCATGTTATTCCATGTGTCTGATGAAATGGTTTACACAGATGATGCTTTTCTTGGCATAAAGGCAAGTGATGGTAAAATGTTCACCTGCTACTTGCACCAGGTAGTAGATAGTCACCATAAACAATCAGGTTCCAGACATTGCTTATTATATTAAGCCTTTTCTGCCCAATGTTGCATATACACAACAGGGACCAAATGTGTACACCAAAAGTGGGCCAGTCAAAAATGGGTTAAAGAGATAGATCCTTATGCACTGTTCCATATTATCCAACCATGGAGAGATCACAATGCAACATCTTCGGTTTCAGACTAGCCCACCTTTGGGTGCATCTGTTCTGTTTGACGTTGTAATCTAGAGCAAAACCTTGACTACTGTGACCTGGCACCCCTCTATCGAATCTTACACAACTGCCTCGCATGTGATACGAAGCTGGGCTAAAGTCCAGGATTTATTTTTTACAAGACATGGGGCTTTTGGGCCGTAAAGTTTTGACGAGGGCTGTATTTACTGGCTAGCAAGCAATCTGTTCCTCTGGCACTCTACCATACTAGACACTTGGCTAGATTTATTTCACTTGGGCTGCTTTAAAAAAAAAAAATGTTTACTGGCCTCTCCGTCCAGTTTTCCCCCTTCCAATCAGGAGCAAAGGTCTTATCTCAAGAACAGCATGGCTGGCCTGGACAAGGAACTAAGACGCATTTACAAGGCTACAGGAGCCTTGTTCTCAATGAAGGATGCTTCTAAATTTCTCCCCAGGATTTGAAGTGCCTGCATTTATTTACTTATTTGCTGCTCTGCAGTCAAAGCTCCCAGAGCAACTTATGTAAAAAATAATAATTAAAAACCAATTCAAAAGTACAATAAAATACAAAAGAAGCAGAAAGCACCTGCAAACAAGTGTGACTCATTTATTTAAAAAATTTACATCCCATCCTTCTGCTAAGACCCAGGATGCCCATCAACATATAAAATCAACAACAAAACAATAAAACACAATGACAAACGCCAGCAGCAATTAAAACTCAAAATACACAAAATAGAACAAGATTAAGGGCCCAGTCCTAAGTGACAGATCTGCCGGCGGAGGTGCTGGGCTGCTAGCAAAAGTGCCATGGTACACACATGGTACACACATGGCACACATGGTACACACATGGATGTTGGCCATGCATGCATACTAGCAGATGAGCCACCCACTGCCAGCACCAGTAAGCTGGTGGCAGGAGCAAGAATTGGAAGGAACAGGGCAAGACGGAGGATGAATGGGGAGTGTTTTGGTGTGAAGGGGGATGGGTGGAAGACAGAATGGGATAGGGAGAAGAGGGATCCTGGCTGCAACAAGATGTATCCTGTCTCTGCTTCCTCTCTTCCCTCTTCCTTACCCTCTTCAGACCTGCGCCAGCAAAATGGATGGCGCAGATCCAAGGAGACTCACTTGGGCAGCAGAGGCTTTCCCCTAGGTAAGGGAACAAATGTTCCATTGCCTCAAGGAGACCTCCATGACTGCCCCCCATTGGAAACAGCGCACGCTCCATTGGCACTGCTGCATCAGCCATGGGTTTTAGTTAGGCTTGGGCTGCAAGCCACATACAGCAGCATTTATAACAGAACAGCAAATAATGTCTTCAGTTGGCGACAGAAAATTGACAGTAAGGGGGCCTGCAGCACCGCACTGGGAAGGGAGTTCCACAGGGTCGGGAGCTACCACTGAAAAAGCCCTGTAGCAGGTTACTGCCAACCACGCTTCTGATGAAGCCAAAACTGCTGTGGGGAGGGGCAGAAAGAGGCTCTGAACAGCTGCGAAGCAGGAAGAAATTCAGCAGGTGAGGCCTTTTCTGGCATGGATGAGAAATGCTGCATCTGCTGAATGTCTGCATTACATTTCCAACTTCTGTGGTGACAAATTGATACAGAATCCATAGAAGAAGCTTCTATCACTGCAAAGAGCATCTGAAACACGCACCCCTTAAAAGAAACTGGCTGTCTCCTGACATTTTCCAAGTGTAGACAAAACAGCTAATGGCTAGGAAAATGTTTTTTGAAGGTTTGCAGGAACCGTTAGTTCTTCGAGCAACGATGACATGGCTCTGAAGACCCTTCCTTGGACTCCAGACTGCCACAAAAGGCTCTCTCGTGCCCCTAGTTACGGAGCCTGCAATATTCCTAGGTGATTGGCATCAGAGAGGAAGCTATTTGCTAATGACAAAGACTTGTGCAGCAACACCCCTGCTGCCTCCAGTCGACGTCCCTTGCAAAACACCTTGGTCTCTCAACTCCCTTTCGTTTGCTTCCCAAAAGCTGTTGAATGGCAGAGACTTTGGGAGATGGGTACTATCCTGCTTTTGAAATCAAAGCCAGTTTGTGCTCCCTCCATTTAATACCTGCCCGCTCAACCTGGCCTTCTCAGTAGCATGCAGTTCTTCTCTGTGCAGAGAGTCTGAAAATATTCAGACATGCAAAATAAAGAATCCCATATATATGTACACCTGAAGTGGTGTGGCTAAAGAAATGCTTGACCCCTTGATCCTCACTGTCAGCTATGCAAAGAAAAAAAAATCAGATGAGCCATTGTTCATCCCTGCATTGGTTTGTGGTGATCTGGGGATAGCCTTGGTGCAGGTATCTCTCCCTTCCTCCTAGTTCTGCCTCTCTGCCCCAAGCCAAAATGGTAGATTGAACTGCCACCACAAGACCAAAGCAAGAGAGAGGGAGAGACCATCTCAAAAACCTTCCTTCCAGTTATATGGCAAATCCCCAAGAACGTGTGCTATGTAGGGTGTAGCCAATAGACTATGAGGACTGGGACAAAACAAGTTCAACCAGCAGTTGGCATCCTTCAGTCTTGGAAGACTATGGTATCGCACTCTGAATAGTGTTCTGGAACAGAGTGTCTTCTCCAGTGCGCGAAGCCTGGGTAAAGTAGATATGGAGGATAGACCGTTACCCATGCAGCAAATCCCCCCTCTCCACATCGCTCAAATGGTCCAATGGAAAGGCAGAAGCCAATACGGTTGGTTCTAGCGGCATCGCAGGAGTTGCCAGAACGTGACTGTGTTCAGCCATGAACTGCCTCAGGGACTCCGGTTCCGGATTTTGCCTCGAGGTTGACTCCTGAAGCCTTTTCCATAGCTGGATGTAGCCACAAGGCAGTGGAGGTTTGGGATCAGAGTTTTCCTTCTCTCAGATGAGCTGCCTTCCCAGGCTGACGAGTCCCATCTACCCAGTGGCTGTTTAGTCGCCTCTTACGACTAGTACAGCCAAATTGACGGCCTATTCTTATCCCCAGCCACCAGGGGGAGCAGCAGTGGTGTTGCTAATGTTGACTGAAGATGTTTCTGGAGATCTTTTTTTTTCTCCTCACATAAGGCTGCAATCCTAAGCACTTTTACAAGAAAGTAAATCCCATTGTATGTAGTCAGACTTACTTCTGAGTACAAATGCCAAGGCCTGTTCTGTCAATGTTCTCTTTTTCCTTAAAGCTGGATCACCTGTAGAAGAGAATCATCTCTCTTAGAAAAGGAAGAGATTCAGTCAGTGGCATAGCTAGAGGGGTGCAAAGCACTAAGTTTTGCAGGGAGCCTCACTGCAGTGTTCGGGCAGCTTCTCCCCCTTCACTTGAGAGCCATTCTGGGACAAAAGAGCAAATTGGAGGCACTGCATCTATAGCCTGAAATGGCTACAAAGGGGAGAGAGAGGGGGGCTACTTGCATGCCACAGTGAGTCTTCGTGCACCCCCTCTAGCAACTTAGTTCTTTGCACCCCCTCTAGCTACAACACTGGATTCAGTAATCTCGCCACTCAGCAAAATGTTACTGAGATACCGCCATTTTATTACTAAAATACCTCCAATTTAAAAACATTTTTTCGAAAGATGAAGGGGTACCAGGGTTCAAAGCCCAATCAGTTGGCATGTTGTTCCAGGATGTGCAAGCACCCAAAGACAATTCACAAAAGTCCCACCTGGCCATGCAGCCTTTCTGCAATGACAATGATTTCAAAGTGTTTCAGACAAGTCTTTCTCCCATTGACCCTTCCATCGAAACTTCCTTTAAGGAAAACAGATGGGGAAAGACAGGGTTGCTCAATCATCCCATGGTTCGAAACAGAGTTGTCAATGGGGTTTTAAATGAAATTTGGAATCAATCTTTGATGTGTTTCTGCCTGCAACAGCTTCTTGGCTCTTGTTGGCCCCTCAGAGTTGCTGGATGACAATGTTGCAGGGCGGTGGCATAGCTAGAAGGGGGGGAGACGCACTAAGGTTTGCAGGGAGCCTTACCACAATGTGCAAACGGTCCCTTCCTCTCCCCTTCAGAGCCATTCTAGGTGATGGGAGCAAAACTGAGGCAAAGGCCTCCATTTTGCTCCCACCACCTGGAATGGTTCCAAAGAGACGGGGCCACTGGCATGTCACAGTGAGGCTTCCTATAAAACTTAGTGCTTTGTACCCCCCCCCCCTCTAGCTATGCAACTGTTGTGGGGCACCAGAATCCATATCTGGCAGAAACAGGTAAGGGTCTAGACCTGGTAGCCATATACATTTATATATGTTTATATACAGCATTTATATATTTATTTTTAAAATGTACTAGTCCTCCTTCTGACCACTTCCAAAATGGCATAAAAATTCACACCAGAAGTTCATAGAAAGTTGCCCAGAAGTATATCATGCAGAACACTACCACCAGCAGCAAAATCAAATCCACCAATTCAGTGGCACAGCTAATTAATTCATCAACCTCCAAAATATCATGAGGTAAGATGAAGCGCAACAGAGACAAATTTAAAGTTCTGCATGGAGGGACAAGTAAGGTGCCATCACGACATCCTGTAGCAAGGAGTTACGCAGATTAATTACACATTGGGTAGATTAATATTTCCTTTTATCCATTTTGATTCTTCCACCAGTCAATTTTAGTGGATGTCCCCTGGTTCTGGTGTTATCTGAGAAGGAAAATTAACTACCCTCTATCCATCCCATGCATAATAAAGTCTCAATCATGCCCTCTCCCCGGGACTTTCTTTCTAGACAGGAGAGCCCCCAAAATTGTAGCCTTTCCTCATAAGGGATGTACCCCCAGACCACTGAGCATTTTAGTTGGTCTCTTCTGCATCTTTTCCATCCACTGTTTTTTGTTGTCGGCAACCTTCAGTCTGGAAAGACTATGGTATCGCGCTCTGGATGGTGGTTCTGGCACAGCGTCTAGTGTGGCTGAAAAGGCCGATTTGGGAGTGACAATCCCTTCCACATTGGGAGCAAGTGCAGTCTGTCCCTGGTCTGTCTCCCTGGCTATGGGCCTTCCTTCTTTGCCTCTTTGCCTCAGACTGTTGGCCAAGTGTCTCTTCAAACTGGGAAAGGCCATGCTGCACAGCCTGCCTCCAAGCGGGCCGCTCAGAGGCCAGGGTTTCCCACTTGTTGAGGTCCATCCCTAAGGCCTTCAGATCCCTCTTGCAGATGTCCTTATATCGCAGCTGTGGTCTACCTGTAGGGCGCTTTCCTTGCACGAGTTCTCCATAGAGGAGATCCTTTGGGATCCGGCCATCATCCATTCTCACGACATGACCGAGCCAACACAGGCGTCTCTGTTTCAGCAGTGCATACATGCTAGGGATTCCAGTTCGTTCCAGGACTTTATCCTTTTTAAAACGTGGCAACCAGAACTAGACATAATATGGTACTCCATGTGTGGCCTGGCATAATAATATTGACTGTTTTGTTCTCAATTCCTTTTTTAATTTTCCCCAAGCATGGAATTGACCTCCTTCACAGCTACCACACACTGGGTCAACACTTTCATTGCACTGTCCACCACAACCCCAAGTTCTCTCTCCTTATCTGTCACAGACAGATCAGAATCCATCAACATATATGTGAAATTTCAATATCTTGCCCCCAGTAACAGAGCCAGAATAAAGTGGTAGAGTCCTGAGATGCTAGATTAGACTGCACCACTTCAGGCAGCAGATGGGAAGGGTGACATCTTGTAAAGCTCTCCTTTGTGGAAAGCTCCCATTAAACCAGCGGTTCCCAACATTTAGAAGCCCACAAACCACTGAGGCAAAAATTGGAATCGTTATGGACCACATGTGGCTGTGGAGAGTCTGGTCTCTGCCCTCTCTGGTGGCCCATCTCCCAAGCGCTCCCCCATAAACTATCATACTTCAATGACACTTCAATGGTTGTGGCTGTGGGCGGTCCACTCTCTGCCCTATTTGGTGGTCTGTGGGAGGTTGCTGTACATGATCAAAGGTTGTTGTTTTTTCCTTAGACCTTGTGGACCACTTCTCAGGGTCTCACAGGTCACAGGTTGGGAACCAATGATATATATTACAACAGGAAACAAGCTGTAAGCTAGCACAACAGGGAATAAGCTACCCTAGGGAGCCTAACTCCCTGACTTGCAAGTTGTTCCTTTTTACATCATTCAAAACTGGTGCTCCTCCCTCTGATCTGAAATGATCCAGTTTAACACCTCAAGATTCTTACCACCTTGCTCTGGTGCATATGTGGACCCAGCCTAACAGAGCAAGACGGCCATCCACATGGTGGAAAGAATATCTGAATTGAGCCTTATGCAAAGCTGGTGTTCCAGCAAGGAACAAATGGCCTACAGCTCTTGCCGGCCACACTTCTGCGGCACCAATACCAATTCCTTCGAGTTCATTATTTCCCTGTCATAGACACCCCCTTGTCACCACCTGCCATTCTCGGAGGATGCACCCAGTCAATACTGGTTGGCGGTGGGTGTAAACATCCTGTCCAGCTGGAGTTTGGTTTATCTTGGCCAATATCATCGGACGCGGCTTTTGCATCTTGATTGATGGCTGCTTTCCATTTCCACATTAACTTGCAATGAAGTGCTCCTGTGCAGCGAGAGGCATTTGTCACGAGCACTTCTGAAGGCTGTTTATAACTTAATTTACTCCAAGGTAATGATGATTATATCTAAATATTTATGGAGGGGTCAGGTGGTGTAAATGTCTTGCTAATTCCATCTCGCTGCTTTTCTGCGTTCCCGCTGCCTTTCCGCTCTTTCTCCTTCTCTACACCCCCCCACCTCCTCCCCCCAGATGTATTTTCTTCAGCTGGCCAAATTATCTGGATGTTCCCTGCAGACCTCACTGCTAATTCCTTTGTTTGCGGTGACAGAGGGGGAAGAAAGCTGATTAACTGCAGGCATTGTTCCTGCTGAGCATAGCCAAGAAGCAAAGCTGGGCTGCGAGGCACGTTCTGGCCTTTTTTAATTTTAATTCCGACCTGGGGGAATGTCATGGCCCAAATCTTGACTTCTTGGATATATGTGGGGCTGGGTGACACCAGCCAGGAGAAAAACTCTGTCTAGTAAGGGTGAAGGCAGGCATGACAGTTTAGAATCAGTTTGAAAGCTCTCAATACAGATTCACCCTTTTCTATTCTGGGGTGGGGTTTGAACAACTGCAGGTTTCCGATGAGATCAATTTGAACCAGGGGAAGTCTAGCTGTGGAAGATACCAATTGGCTAGCATCTGTGCCATCACCAAAGCAGCCTCATTCCCAGGAGTGGTTCTATAACTGTTTTTTCAATGGCTGTGGGTTTTTGTTTGTTTTGAGAAAGTGAAAGGAGGGACATATACATGGGTGAACATATATGTGCTACTAAAACAAAAGCAAACAGGCTGCCTGAAGCAGAAGGAAAGGGCAAGCTGACTCCTTACCCAGCACAGGTAAGGCCAGAATCTGCAATATAAGGTGCAAAGCTGAGCTCCTATTGGAAGTGAAGACCATTTGTTGCTTATGGCTTCTGCTCACCACACCTGCAACTGCCCACCAGGTTTCTGCTGGCCCTTGTCTCTTTCCTTTTTGCATGTTAGCTCCGTCTCCAGGGCCAAAGCTCTCCAGGGTCCTGCCATCCTCTGTCCTCCTCCTGTGTGCTCCTTGCAAGCTCTTGAGGAGTCTTTCTGCACCTGAGCTCCACAGGCTTTAAACAGTCACTGCCCTGCCCCCTTCTCACAAGACATCTGGGGATGGATATGACAGGTTTTTTTTTTGGGGGGGGGGGGGGATGCTTTTCAGAGCCTTGAAGGTGGTATGAATGGAGAGATGTTGCCTATGGGACACACACTCTCATTTTTCTCCTCTGCTATTATCTCCGAAAGTAATGCAATAGAAGTGTCATTTCTATGGTACAGTCAGTTTTTCTGTCCCCAGTAGTCTTTGATCAGGTTTTGAAACACCAGAAAGTTATTTGACAGAGACTGTAGCAGGAAAGGAAATAAAAAAACACCGACATGAACGTGAATACCACATAGCACTATCATGGTATGGTACGGCATGGTGTTTTTTTTTTCCAGGTCTTCAGACCTGGCAAGAAGAAATGAAGGTGTGTACCACCACAAACATCAGGCGTCCACAATTTTGACTTGGTCTTCATCACCACACAGTGGTGGTTGCTCTCCAAACAAGCCCGAACCTTGTGCTCCTTGCTCAAGTTGAATGTTCAGCTGTTAGAGAACTAAACTTTTTTACAGCCCGGCTTCTGCGAGAGGAGGGAAAAGTTGTCACCTGAACTCGTGACCTTTAAAAGGGGATCGGATAAATTTATTGTCACAGGTTACAAGCCATGGTGACAATATGCAACCTCTGGGTTTTAGAGGTAGCTTATATCCGAATGCCAGATGCAAGGGATTGGCAACAAGATACAGGCAACATGTTGTCTGGTGTTCTCCCACAGGCATCTGGTGGAAACAGGAAACTGGATACAGGAAATGGGACTAGTTGAGCCTTTGGTCTGATCCAGCAAGGCTCTTCTTAGGTTCTTACATGTTTCTTTTTAAATAAATCCAGATACTGCATGCTGTGTGCCAATTCACACCAGCCGCAAACCCACCCAGCCCAGGGTACAGGTCTGCAATGCCACCCCCCCCCCATGCAAAGCCACCACCTCCATTCACCTGGAGCAAAATGGAACCTCGCATGTCTCCACAAACAACTCAAGAAGCATCCTAGATACATGGGGGCCACCTCTGGACACATTCAGAGGTCCTCTGTGGGCATCCAGTTGGAACAGAAACCCTGTGGATACCAAGGGCTGACTGCACAGTAATTAAAAGCAAACACAATGAGATGCAAAGAACTGCCTCACTAGTGAGTATTTTAGAACAAGCTGGGGTTGGTGTGCTCCTAATGTTCTCTGACCCTGTCGTATTACTGGGTAATACCTTATCTTTTCTATGCTGCATCTGACAAAGCTATGAACTGGCTCCTTATAGTGCCTGGTGAATAAGAGCTTATTATGCAATATAAACATTTTTTTTTTAAAAAAGGTTTTTTTAAAAAAGTTTTTAAAAAAGAATTCTATTGAGGTTCTAGCCATGTTTGAAAAGATTTTGCAGCATGAATCTGCTTGTTCAGGTTTCCTCTGAGCTGTAACGCAGAGTCAATAAGCAGTGATCACTCCAGCCCAATAAATTATGACAATTAAGCTCAAATCTCTGTCACACCCCCAGAAGCCGACTCTTAGCAGGGGTCCTGATGCATTTGGCTGCATCAGAAGAGAGCAGAAGGGAGACACGTCCTTTCTTCTCCCACTGAGCTCTGCCCAGGAATTATGCATAAAATACCAGCCCTATTTGATTTGTGACAAAGGCAAGACTCTGCACTTATCGCAGATCCATGATTACAGGACACACACACCAAATTGTTTGTGCTGAAATTGGCATTATGAGATTGTACAGCGTTATGTTTCTTTATGAGCATGGCGACAACTGAGATAAAAATGAAGGCAGATGCCATAAATAGCCTCATTCTTCAATTGAGGTTGATTGCATAATATGCAAATACATTAATGGCCCGGTCCTATACCCCTCCCCCACTGGCTGACTAGTGCTACACCGGCAGAGGCTTCTTCACCACTGTTGCAAAGCAGCCTCTGCCAATGCGGAGAGAACAGAGAGGCCTCCCACATGCCGTTGGGCCCACAGACACTGCCAGAGCAGGCAAACCTGCACAGGGGGTTGGAAGAAGGCAGGGAGTGGGTTGAACGGGGCAGTAACACAGGTGGGGAGGAGGGTGGATCAGGCCCAGGAGGAGGCAGGATTGTCAGTAATGGTACATGGCAAATCCTGAGCCCCCTTCCCAGGTCTGATTCACCTGCACATAGCAATGCAAGCTTGTGACAGCAATTGAGCTGGCGCAGGTCCAGGTTGCCCTACAGCAGCTGCTGGGGCTTACACTGGGGCAAGGGGACAAACGTTTCCGGCTCCAGCAGCCAAAAGGTTTCCATGGGATGCAGCTGAAGCTATGCTGGCAACCAGTGGCATAGCTAGAGGGGGTGCAAAGCAGTAGATTTTGCAGGGCGCTTCAGCGCTGCACGTAAGCAGCACCTCTCCCTCCCGTTTACAGACATTCTGGGCGGTGGCACTAGCCTCTGTTTTGCTCCCACTGCCAGGAATGTCTCCAAAGGGGAGCAGGAGGGTCGCTTGCATGCTGCGGTGAGGCTCCCTGCAAAACTTAATATTTTGACCCCCTCTAGCTATGCCACATTGCATCGCCACGCCAGGATTTAGTTAGGATTGGACGCCTTCTGCTGGCGGGGCTAGCATTCTTTCAGCGGAAGGCCCTCTCCATCGATTCTGTAGACACAGCAACGAGACCCACAATGGGGCCACCAGTGTAAATGGCTGGCAACACGGTGATCACCAGGGCACCACCAGAGCACCCAGCTCCAAAAAGAACAGTTTCGGCTGTGAGAAAAGATTTGGAGCACAGTATAACCTTCCCCCCTTTTTCTGTGTTTGTTCAGGGAGAGGAACATCCAGCCTGCTGATTAGGAGTGGTAGACATCAGCCTTCTTGGGTCAAGTTAGCCCCAGACATTCTGCACAGACACTCGGTGACCCCAAGGGAGGAAATCAGCACCCTTTAGCCTCCGCAGGCTGAGCCCTGCTTGCTTTGACTTCTTTTCCTTTTGGCTCTGGTCTCCTCTCGCTTGCCATTTGCTAGAGGTGCCTTTCTTGCATTCCAAGCTCATCTTATTCCAGCCACGTGACAGTCATTGCGTCAGCCTGGACGTCACCATCAGATGAATCTCAAGGGTCCAGTCCAGCTGCTGATGCTGGTCCCACATCCAGAAGCGTCACTGATTGTTGGCTAAAGGTGAAAACAGATGTAATGTTGAAAGAGATCTCCCAGTGGGACCTCAGCTGTAGAGCAAATGCAGCTTCCTCCTGGCTCGGCAACTGAAATGATGACCCCCATTGTCAGACTTGTTTCTCCCTCTATATTTCAGGCAGGTTGTCAAACTTCCTTTTTTTAATTTTTAAACAAGCCACATGTAGGTTACCCATTTAATTTATCTCCTTGCTAAAAAGAAAGGGAAATATTTTATGTAAAATATATAGAGGCATGCACCTCCAGTTTGCGCCCTCTGGCCCCTGAGAATAGCTCAGTGGGAGAGGGGAAGTGTCCACTTGCACGGCACATTCTGGGCCCTGCAAAACTTAGTGCTTTGCACCCCCTCTAGCTATGCCACTGGTAGTGAAGAAAGGTACATTTCTATGGAACATAGTGAGGTTGCTTCCATTGGCCCCACTGCTCTGAAAACATTAGACCTGTCTTCACCCTAAGGGGGTCGCAGAACCAACAGTGGGCGATTAGATCTTTGCACTGCTCGCTGGCAGAACAAATCTGTCAATGAGATGAAAACACAGGGGGACAGTTTGCCCTGCCCCATTGTAAGCACAGCTCAGGGGCACCAGGGACCAGTTGCAGGGCTGATGGACTCAAACAAGCATGACTGAATAGGCTACAAAAGAGGCAAACACCACTTCAAGGCATTGCTGGAAACCGATGTGCCCCACTGGACGTGCCAAGACAAACAGGCGCAGCGATGGCTGCATTTGGCGCCAGTGAGCCCACTGATCAGTTATCCCCAATACAAAGTTTCTTTCCTATCAATAAGAGAGAAAAGAAAGAGAGAGAAAAACACCAGGAGGAGGGGGAGTTGTCAGCCTATCTTGTGCTATGCCTGGAGGGCAAATTTGCTTTTATGAGCATGAATAATGCATGTGTGTTCATCTATTATTAATTAAAATGCCACGAACAAGCCTGGTTTATTCACCCAAACAAAAGCCCCCAAAAATAACCCTCACCCTTCCCTGCACCCACCCTACAGTCTTGCATGAACCACTAGATGTAGCTAGTCATTAGGGGACCAAACCTTTTTTCAGCTCTTTCGGCCCGGAAGTAAATATTGCAATGGTGTTCTATGCTCCTCTTCCGTTCCCAGGACTTCCTCTCCTGGGCCCCTGAATCCTAGACAGGATCTGATTCTGGGAAGTGAGGGCATAAGAAGCAGTCTATCACTGATAAATGTAAATATTTCTTTACCCAGCGGGAACTCCTTGCCACAGGATATGCTGGAACTTAATCTGTGGAACTCCTTGCCACAGAATGGCCTAGAATCTGGCCTAGATGCCTTTAAAAGGTTTGTGGCAGAAGAATCCATCACAGCTTACAAACCGTGACCGGTACATGCAACTTCCTGTTTAGAAGTAGGCTACCTCTGAATACCAGATACAAGGGGGTGGCAACAAGATGCAGGTAACTTGCTTGTTCCCTGGTGGGCCACTGTGAGACGCAGGAAGCTGGACTAGATGGACCTTTGTCCTGATCCAGCAGGGCTCTTCTGATGTTCTTATGATCACTGGTTCATCTGTTGTCTTTACTGACTGGCAGTGACTTTCCAAGTGTCTTATCCAGCTCTTCAGACCTGGGTCTTCTCCAGCCCACCCTGGAGATTTCCAGGACTGAAACTGGGCCCAGATCAGCATGCTCTGGAACTGAGCTCCAGTCCCCCCACCCCCTGCTTGGCAGCAGCAGGACTAGGGCCAAATCAGGTCCAGGCAAACCAGGATCTGATCAAGGTACACTGAGGCAGAATCAGGCAGGACACTGGGAATAACCTACCCTTGCCTATTGAATCCCAAGCACCTGGCACTTGTCTGGTTCTGACTTATAACACTGGGCATTAATCTTTGCAGAGTTATCCACCTGTCAATGGAGTGGGGTGGGGAGGAATGTAAGAAATAATTTTCTTTCATTCATTTTCTGGGTTGAAACATTGCAGGCAGGTTAGAAAGGGTGTTGCTACAAGAGTTTGAAATTGGTTCCCCCCCCCCCTTCTGTCCCAATGCACGGTGTATTTAAATTTCATATTAGGCATAATTTTATCCTTGGAATCCATCTACAGTAACTCGGGAAACAGTTGGTTTAACAACATCATAACATTTCAGTTCAACAGAGCTGCTGTAAGGGAGACGTATGCCCAACGCATACGCAGCTGCTTATGCATTCGCATGTTGGAAATGTGGGATATTATGCATTCCAATCAAATTGCTCATGTTGCTCTTTATTTTGCACCAGGGTCCACAGAATTCAGTGCGGTGTTGGGGCTGACTAAAGCGAGAGGCAGCCGGTTTCATGAAAACCAGCAACGTGAACGCTTGACAGCTCCAGCTTCTCCAGACATTCTTTGGCTCTGATCCAGATGTTTTCAAATGCAACCAACAGTGCACTCATAGACTAAGGCCACATTAGTCTGCGGAACTCCTCGCCACAAGATGTGCTGGTGGCAACTGGTCTAGATTCCTTTTAAAAATTGGACAGATTTCTAAAAGAAAAGTCCATCACAGGTTACAAGCCATGGTGGGTATGTGCAGTCTCCTGGTTTTAGAAGTAGGCTACCTCAGAATGCCCAGATGCAAGGGAGCTGGAACAGGATACAGGTTGTCTTGTTGTCTTGTGAGGCATCTGGTGGGCCACTGAGAGATACAGGAAGTTGGAATAGATGGGCTCTTGGCCTCATCCAGCAGGGCTCTTCTTATGTTCATGTTCTTATATGATCATTGCTATCTCCATTAGGTATGTAGATAGAATAGAAACATGTTAGAAATGCCTCCACCACGTACACTGTGTGGTGTGAAGGGCATGCTCTGGATGCCTCATAGCTGAATAACATTGTAACACAAGTTAGTGTCCAAATACAACATCTTTTTTTTAAAGGGTTCTGCCTGGAAGCTCCTATCATGGAACTCTCCTCATGCCCCATCAGGTGTAGCCCTGAGCTTTACCCATTTACTTGTATTGAACACAGTGGGACTTACTTCCAAAGAATCTTGCATAGGTTTTCACTGCCCAGCAGCAATCCTATATTCACTTACTTGCAAGAAAGCGCCTGTTGCCAAGTCTCTGCATTTCCTGCTTCTACCTGAGATGTGTCTGGTCTGGGCAAGCAAAGCCAGGTGTGGTCCTAGCACAGGAATGTCAAACTCATTTCATACAGAGGGCCTAAGTAAGCATTCATGGTGCGTGCTGAGGACCAGAAGTGACATCATTAAACAGAAAGTCATTAAGCAAATGATGGCCAGAAATAAGAATAAGATGGCCTGAAATAAGAACTTTGTTGTCACAGCGAAACTCGTTAACTGCAAATGACAGAAGAGAAGATGCACAAATCTTGTTCATATTTTCAAGATATGAGAAAGCCCAATTATCATGTTGGGAGAGCCCAATTATAGCAGGGGATGGAGAAATAACTTCTGGGGGCCACATTTGGCCCCTGGGCCTTATGTTTGTCCTAGACAGTTTGCCAAAGAAACTGGTAAAGAGAGAGTCAATATCTCTTCTAACCTGGATAAAA